>NW_022164984.1:0-1828 GCF_008728515.1 Papio anubis
CGCTGGTCGGGCTGCAGCAGCTGACCAGCACCGATCCTCCGGCACTCCCCAGTGAGATGAACCCAGTACCTCAGTTGAAAATGCAGAAATCACCGGTCTTCTGTGTCGCTGGCGCTGGGAGTTGGAGACTGGAGCTGTTCCTATTCGGCCATCTTGCTCCGCCCCCTCCCGAACAGGTTTAATTGAGGAATCGGCTCCTACCAACTGCCCATGTTTAGGATGTGTCTGAGTTTTTGTGATTTTTCCTGCACTGAAGCTACTGGGCTGGCTCTGAGTCACTGTCATGGGACTTCACGTTGCCCCGACAGGAAGCCGCGGGGGAGGAGGTCTGCAAAGAGGCTTGCGGCCCTGATAATGAAGGGCTTGTTGCCTCTTGGGACAGCGAGTTCAAGCTCTTTGTAGTTGTCAGCATAAACAGTGACCCGCTGAGGACACGGCTGTAATTCAGGGTGGCATGTTTGATTTTCATCGTTGGTATCAGGTACCTGCCTCTAAAGTGACGGTACCCGTAGTGTGGCTCCAGGAGGGCAGCTCCTGCCAAACACACGTGCTCCGGGGCCCCTGCAGCCAAGGTCGTGCTGCCAGCCAGGCCTGCAACTGTGGGTGCAGTGGTATCTTCAGGGCACTGAGTGCCTCCCTCATTTGCTTGTGGGGCCCAGCCCTCCGTCCCTCCCGGTCCCCAGTGCGGCTCCTCCCTGGGTTCTCCCAGCCCCATGCACACCTCCGTCTTCACAGCTTCCCTAGTTTTCTCGTGGGCGCCCTAGGTGTGTGCCTGGGCAGGGTTCGTGTGTTAGTTGAGTTCTCTCCAGCCTTCCCTGGCTCGTGGTTCAGCAGGTCCCTTCAGATGAGTCAGCCAGCTGTGTGCCTGCGTGTTCAGGATATTTGTCAGGGGCCTTCCTCAGGTCAGAGCAAAACCCAAGTTCACCTCCTCCAGGGGACTTTGGAGCCCGCCCTGGAGAGACGCCAGCCACGTCCAGAGGGGCCGCCCGGGTCCCCGCGGGCTGGTGGGAGTGACTTCTGAGCCACTCGAGGCCCCACTTTGTGTTCCTACACCCCACAAAGACACTTAAAGCGCCATGTTCTGGTGCCGTGTGCCTCTCGAGTGTGGCACACAAGCCTGGACGGGGATCTGAGCGGGCTGCGCTTCCTCAGGCTGCGCTTGTGTTTTGGGGCCCCTGGAGCACTTGTGGCTGTGATTCCCACCGCTGTCTGGGCTCCCCTAGACGGTCTCACCCGCAGCCTGAGGGCCACATCGGCAGCCACTGAGGAGCCGGCAGGTCCGGGGTTGGTCCCACTCAGTCCTTCTCGACTTTGGTGACAGAGGAGACAGCAAAACTTCAGCTGGGAGCCCCAGGCCTTCTCTGCTTGGGGCCCTGGGACTGAGATAGCACAGATCCTGCCATCCACTGCTGGGGGCCCCGCTGTGCGCCTCCTTCCTCTAGTCAGGGGCCGTGCCCTTGAGCTGGGTAGCTCCGGGTCCTCACACTCAGGGGCTCGGGGCGAGTCCTGGATGCAGAGAGAAGGAGAAGGGCGGCGTTTTGAGCCCAACTGTGTTGCCTTCATCTTCTGCCTCTTGTCCCTAAATGCATTTGCAAAGTTTTCCAGATGAAAACTCAGACGGGATTTTTAATGACTGGAATCTGTGAATTCCATGGAAGCCAAGTCTGTCCACCTCTTTCACCCACCTCACTTCTCCCCATTGGGGCTGATTTTGGCAGGGTTCATAGGGGCATGGACGAAAGGGGTGGTGGCCAGCCCTCAGCCCTGCGTCCCTCCCCTCCTCCCCTCAGCGCCACAGTATTTCAGTGTCATCCCCTTCCCTGCAGGC
>NW_022164985.1:0-1827 GCF_008728515.1 Papio anubis
TTTGCATGCTGTTGTGGTTAATTCATTAGAATTGGTAATAGAATTCTATAATGTGAATATCAAACAATTAATTTAGTTATTTCACTGCAAATGCACATATTAGTGGTATTTATTTGGGGGCTTTTAGAAGTATCGATTGTAAGTAAATTTTATTTTACTGACATATAGGAAAATTTATTTTGAGTGAATACATAGTGATCAAATTGTTGGCTCAGAGGTTTACATTTTGAATAATTTTTTATACTGCAAAAATAAATAAATGATGAATAAATAAGAAAATAAAAAAATAAAAACTCAAACCCTTATTCATTCTTCCATTAAAGGAACATGAGCTCACACATCTTTCCATTGAACTAGCCCTTATATCATCATATGTTACACCTTGTCTCTAATAATATGTTTTACTTTAAAGTTTGCTCTTTCGGACAGCTTTTTAAAATTAATCTTTGCATATTATATATTTTCTATACTTTTATTTCAGCCTATCTGTAATCTTCTTATAATCAACATATTTATGCCAACTTTTCCTGAACATTTCATATTTTAATTAGTGTTTTTTAGTCCATTTAATAATGTACCTCTAATACCTTGCTATTTGTTTACTGTTTTTCCTATCCTTCCTTTACTCCTCCCTTTATTGCTATTTTTGTATTATTTTATGTAGTATTTTATTTTTCTTCTCTACACAACTTTTTATAGCCATATGTGCGTCGATTCATAAAGTCCGACACATTAATACTTGGTTCACATCATGAACAATGCAAAGACATTGAAACTCAATTACATTTGATACTTTTCCATATTTTGTGCTGTAATTTTTATATATCTTAACTCTTTATCTGTTTTAAGCTAGATAGATAAAACAGTATGTTATTTTCACTTAGCCATTTATTTACTTTTAAAATTCAATTATCTTTTTCTTTTTCCGAATACTCATGTTTTCACTTGGAAATAATGTCTCTATGACCATACTTTAGTGTTCTCTTTAATGTGTGTTCATGGATGATAGATTTTCACAATTTTTTGTTTGCCTAAAAGAGTCTCTATTTTGCCTTAATTTATAATTTTTGCTGTATGTAGAAGTCCATATTGGAAGGTATTCTCTTTCTGCAGTTAAAGCTATCATTCTATTTTGGTTTCCACTGTTTCTTTTGAGAAATTACCTGTCAGTATTAATACTCTTCTTTTGAAGGTTTATGTTCTTATCCTTCAGTCTCCTTTTAAAATTGTCTCTTTCTCTTTGGTCTTCAGTAGCCTGATTATGAGGTGTCTGGGTATATTTGAATGCCTATGTGTATTTTTTAGGTGGATTTAGACTTGGTGTTCACATTCTTTCTGAATGTCTATTGTCAGTTTTGGAAAATTCTCAGCCATTATACATTTTAAAAGTGCTCTGTCCCTTTCTATACCTCCTCTATTCTGACTGTCAAGTTATATGTATTTAATTCTTTACACCTGTCTCGTGTGTCTTATTCTTTTTTCCTATTATCCATCATTTAATTTCAGTGATTTTGAGTTTTAATTCTAAACTTCCATTTGTTTATTTAAAATTTCTATTTATTTATTTATTTATTTATTTATTTATTTATTTATCCATCCTATCATTTAATTTCATAAACATATTAACTGGTTGTTAGTTTAAATTCCATGTTTGATAACTACAACATCTGTATCTGTTTTTTGTTTTTTTGTTTTTTTTTTTTAATTATTATACTTTGAGTTCTAGGGTACATGTGCATAACGTGCAGGTTTGTTACATATGTATACTTGTGCCATGTTGGTGTGCTGCAACCATCAACTCGTCAGCACCCATCAACTCGTCATTTA
>NW_022164986.1:0-1826 GCF_008728515.1 Papio anubis
AAAAATACAAAAACTTAGCCGGGCGAGGTGGCAGGCGCCTGTAGTCCCAGCTACTCGGGAGGCTGAGGCAGGAGAATGGCGTAAACCCGGGAGGCGGAGCTTGCAGTGAGCTGAGATCCGGCCACTGCACTCCAGCCTGGGTGACAGAGCAAGACTCCGTCTCAAAAAAAAAAAAAAAAAAAGAAGCTTTTGGGCTGAGACGATGGGGTTTTCTAGATAAAGAATCATGTCATCTGCAAAATGTTATTTTCTAATTAAGGAAACTGAGAGGAGAGCGAGCCACACTCAAAAGGTGTGCCTGCTTCTTTTCTTGTGTCTAAATGCTTCAGCACCTTTAACTTCCCTTCACAAAAACACCAGTAGAGGCCAAGATTTCTTGTTTTTCTTCAGATTAGTTTTTATGGTTATCAGTGTTACCATGTAGAGTTTTCATTTTCTTTCTTTTGTTTTTTTAAAGACAGAATTTCTGGCCAGGCACAGTGGCTCACGCCTGTCATCCCAGCCCTTTGGGAGGCTGAGGCAGGCAGATCACCTGAAGTCAGGAGTTCAAGACCAGCCTGCCCAACATGGGGAAATCCCGTCTTTATTAAAAATACAAAAGTTAGCCAGGCATGGTGGTGGGCACCTGCAAACCCACCTACTCAGGAGGTTGAGGGAGGAGAATCACTTAAACCCATGAGGCAGAGATTGCAGTGAACCGAGATTGCGCCACTGCACTGCAGCTTGGGCGACGGAGCAAGACTGTCTCAGAAAAAAAAAAAAAAAGACAGGATTTCCCTCTGTCGCCCAGGCTGGAGCGCAGCAGTGCAATCACAGCTCACTGCAGCCTCCACCTCCTCAGGCTCAGGTGAGCCTCCCGCCTCAGCTTCCTAAAGGGTTAGGACTGCAGGCATGAGCCACCATGCCTAGCCTTTTTTCTTTCTCACGCTGTCATCCACGGTCTCATGCTATTATCCAGGCTGAAGTACTGTGGCACCATCACGGCTCACTGCAGCCTCAACCTCCCATGCTCAAGCAGTCCTCCCACCACAGTCTCCCAAGTAGCTGGGACCACAGGTATGTGCCACCATGCTCAGCTTATTTTTTATTATTTGTAGAGACGGGGCCTTGCTATATTGCCCAGGCTGGTCTCAAACTCCTGAGCTCAACTGATCTATCCACCTTAGCCTCCCAAAGTGCCTTTTTTTGTGTGTAGAGATAGGGTCTCACTCTGTCACTCAGGCTGGAGTGCAGTGGTGTGATCACAGCTGACTGTAATCTCAAACTCCTGGGCTCAAGCAATTCTCCTGTCTCAGTCTCCCATAGCTGGCACTACAGACAGGAACCACTGCACCTTGCCTAGTTTTCATTTTTTCTTTTTCTTTTTCTTTTTTTGTTTTTTTGAGACAGTCTCGCTCTGTTGCCCAGGCTGGAATGCAGAGGTGCAATCTAGGCTCACTGCAACCTCCACTTCCTGGGTTCAATCGATTCTCCTGCTTCAGCCTCCCATGTAGCTGGGATTACAGGCACGCACCACCACAGCAGGCTACTTTTTGTATTTTTAGTAGAGATGAGGTTTCACCAGGCTGGTCTTAAAACTCCTGACCTTAAGTGATTTGCCTGCCTCAGCCTCCCAAAGTTCTGGGATTACAGGCATGAGCCACTGCGCCTGAGCCCATTTCTCATTTTCTTTTTTTTTTTTTTTGAGAGGGAGTCTCGCTCTGTTGCCCAGGCTGGAGTGCTGTGGCCGGATCTCAGCTCACTGCAAGCTCCGCCTCCCGGGTTCCCGCCATTCTCCTGTCTCAGCCTCCCGAGTAGCTGGGACTACAGGCGCCCGCCACCTCACC
>NW_022164987.1:0-1826 GCF_008728515.1 Papio anubis
CAGAAGACTCTGATGAGAGGGAGGGGGAGGCCTCTGACATAGTTTGGATACTTGTCCCATCCACATCTCATGTTGAAACATGATCCCTAATGCTGGAGGTGGGGCCTATAGTGTGAGGTGTTGGGTCATGGTGGGGGATCCCTCATGAATGGCTTAGTGCCCTCCCCATGGTAATGAGTGAGTTTTATTATTTTATTTTTCATTTTTTATTTATTTTGAGGCAGAGTCTCGTTCACAGCCCATGCTGAAGTGCAGTGGTGCAATCTCGGCTCACAGGAACCTCCACCTCCCAGGTTCAAGTGATTCAGTGAGTGAGTTTTCTATTAGTTCTCTGGAGAGCTGATTGTTTAAAATAGCCTGATGCCTCCCCTCTCTTGCTTCCTCTCTCACCATGCAACACGTCTGCTCCCTCTTTGCCTCCCGCCAGGAGTAAAAGCTTCCTGAGGCTTCACCAGAAGCCTAGCAGATGCTTGTACAGCCTGCAGAACTGTGAGGCAAATAAACCTCTTTTATAAATTACCCAGTCTCAGGGCCAGGAGTGGTAGCTCACGCCTGTAATCCCAGCATTTTGGGAAGCCAAGGTGGGTGAATCACTTGAGGTCAGGAGTTCAAGACCAGCCTGGCCAACCTCGTGAAACCCTGTCTACTAAAAATACAAAATTAGGTGGGCATGGTGGTGCATGCCTGTAATCCAAGCTACTTGGGAGGCTGAGGCATGAAAATTGCTTGAACTGGGAGGCAGAGGTTGCAATGAGCTGAGATCACACCATTGCACTCTAGCCTGGGCCACAAGAGCAAAACTTCATCTCAAAACCCTGTCTCTACTAAAGATACAAAAAATTAGCCAGGCATGGTGGTGCATGGCTATAATTCCAGCTACTCAGGAGGCTGAGGCAGGAGAGTAGCCTGAACCCAGGAGGTGGAGGTTGCAGCGTCCTGAGATCATGCCACTGTACTCCAGCCTGGGCAACAGAGCTAGACTTCATCTCAAAAATAAATAAATAAGCCAGTCTCAGGTATTCCTCTAGTGCAACGCAAAACGGACTAATACAGTGTCCGTTGGACCTGACACTCAGGGAAGGGCTGGTCTTGACTCTACCATTAACAGCCAGACTATGACAGAGTTGTTCCCCTGCTCTGCCTCAGTTTGTCCTCTTTCAGCTGAGCAGAGCAGGGATAATTGCTTCTCATGTGGGCCACAGGACAAAACAAAGCCCTGAGTCCCACAGGAAGGTAGGTGGGCTATGTCCAAGGGAAGACAGACCTGGGGCAGTATTTTATGTATTTTATGTCCCCGGGGTGGCAGAGGGACATGGAGAAGATGCCTCCTTTGTGGGCAAGGGAGAAGGGAAGATAAGCAGAGAGGCACCAGACACTTGCCTCCCCCACCCCACATCAGGCCCATTCCCACTTAGCCCCCAACTCAGGCTGCACCGTTGCCCTTACGGTCAGTGTGACTTCCCAGACAAGCTGACAGAAGCTGACAGCTTGGATTCATCAGAGACAGCACGTAGTGTAGGTGATGTGCAGGACGTAAGTGGAGAGGGGACACGGGAGCTGTGGTGTCAGGTCTGGGGCTGCCAACATGGGCTGCCCATGCCCTGGCTGTGGGCAAACCATGCTGGTCCCCCCTGCCAATTAGAGGCCAATTAGAATGTGGCCTCTAATTATAAGGTCTATGAGTTCCAGGCCAGGACTGGAGCCATACTCCCCTTGGGGACAGGGGACACAGTCCACATAGACATCACTTGTGCTTTGCGCAAAGCCAGCTGGACAAACGAATGGGAGGGGCCCTGCTGGAGGGTAAAACTGGGCCTGGACTACTC
>NW_022164988.1:0-1825 GCF_008728515.1 Papio anubis
AAAAAAAAAAAAAAAAAAAAAAAAAAGGTGGCATCTGCCTGTACTCCCAGCTACTCGGGAGGCTGAGGCAGGAGAATCGCTTGAACCCAGGAGGCGGAGGTTGCAGTGAGCCGAGATCACGCCACTGCACTCCAGCCTGGTCTCAAAAATAAATAAATGAATTAATTAATGAATTAATAAAAATAAACAACATACAATAGAGAGGTTCAATAAGGCCAAAAGTAGTTCCTTTCAAAATTTTAATGTAACATACCAACACTGACATAAGAAATATTAGACATTAATAATCCAATGGCCAACAAGAAAATACTTTTTTTTTTTGGATGGAGTCTTGCTTTGTGAGCCAGGCTGGAGTGTGCAGTGGCGTGATCTCAGCTCACTGCAACCTCCACCTCCCAGGTTCAGGCAGTCCTCCCCTCTCAGCCTCCTGAGTAGCTAGGATTACAGGCATACACCACCTTCCCTGACTAATTTGTTTTCATATTTTTAGTAGAGATGGGGTTTCACCATGTTAGCCAGGCTGGTCTTGAACCCCTGACCTCAGGTGATCCACCCTCCTTGGCCTCCCAAAGTGCTCAGATTACAGGTGCGAGTCACCATGCCAGGCCTAGAAAATACATTTTTAAATTAAAAATATTACTTCTGCAAAATCTCCAGACCTAAGGTTTCACCAGTAAATTTTGCTAAATATATAAGAAAGAATAATACCAATCTTACTAGTCATGACATTGGTCAATACCAGTGAGCATGACTGAGGAAAAAGGGGCGGGACACAACAAATGACAGAAATAATACATGGAATTCAGTATAGTCTTCTAAAACATTACATAATGGTAAGACGATATGATATACAACTTTGTATCTTACATTTGAAAATGTATATGAAAAAGATATGTTCCTAGAAAAATAAAGCTCATTAGAACTCACACTTTATGTTCCTCTTCTCTCTCTGTTTCTCTGTTTTGTTTTCTTTCATTTTGTCATCTTTCACTCAGACACATAGGAGGTCCAGGCAGCATGAGCAGCTGGCTGTTCAGAGACACGTGGATTTGCTCCCTGGTTATTCAAAGCTGATTCAAAGCCAATTAAAGCTGCTGCTTCGGCTGGGGTCCCAACCTCCAGTGGGAAAAACATTCTTCTTTTCCTGCTGGTGTCACCCACTGTTCCACCGATCCAAAATAACACCCAATGTTTGGTACAAATTTAGTGAAACAGCTCTTTCTATTCTTTTTTTGTTTTTTTGAGACGGAGTCCTGCTCTGTCGGCATGATCTCGGCTCACTGCAAGCTCCGCCTCCCAGGTTCACGCCATTCTCCTGCCTCAGCCTCCCGAGTAGCTGGGACTACAGGTGCCTGCCACCTCGCCCGGCTAATTTTTTTGGTATTTTTAGTAGAGACGGGGTTTCACCGTAGTGTCAATCTCTTGACCTCGTGATCCCCCCGCCTCAGCCTGCCAAAGTGCTGGGATTATAGGCGTAAGCCGCCGTGCCCGGCCTCCTTCCATTCTTAACTCATGCCAAGCATCTCAGCTTGGGGTCAGGAAAATGTCATGGGACTTGAGCTCTTCCCCTAGAGTTAGAGAATTCTCTGCCTTAGTTGCAATAAAGGAAAAGATATACATTCTTCCTACAAGCACCAAAGTAGGCTCAAAACTTGGTTCCTGGAGTATTGAAGTTCCTGGCAAAGATCTTGCCAGTTATCAAAGCAGTGGCTCCTATGTTCCCTCGGACTGAAGCTACAGTCTCGTCTTCACTTCCTGTTCCTTCCCTTCGTCCTCCACGTAGGCACACCTGCTTCTTACAGTTGTGGATCATAGCACCTCCTCT
>NW_022164989.1:0-1825 GCF_008728515.1 Papio anubis
GCCTTCCTGCTGGACTGACCCCCAGGACATTCACTGGGTTTCCACCCCTGTCTCATTCAACATCCCCCCAAGGGTGGTCTTCATCCTCGTCTGGGGCTCAGCTCTGCCCCAATTTCCTAAATCTCTGCCTTCAGAGCCTGAAAACACCCACGCCCAGGGTAACCCTAAGTCCATGTTTACCCCAGAGAGTCCCGATTTTATCTGTTTACCCAGCATCGCCTTAGTGATAATTTATCCTGTAAATTCCAACTGCCTTCACACCTCACCCCTGCTGTCTCCCAGCAGACCCCACTCAGATGCACCTGCCCCAGACCCCACACCCAGGTCTGTGCATGCTGCCCTGCTCCGCCCATGTGGGGACCACCTCTCTTTCTTGAGGAATCAGCTGGCAATCATCTCCTTGTGGAGGGCTCCCTGACTTCCAACCCTCTCCGGCAAAGGCAGAAGCCATCCTCGGTACTTCCCCCAAAACTCAGTCCAAGTATGAAGATGGTGCAGAAGCTAACTGTGCCTGGGATGCCATGGGCAGGGTCCCCAGATGCTCTGCACGTGGTCCGGGACACCACCTGAACACAGCAAGTGCTGAAGAAATAAAACAGATGTGCGCTGACCTCTGATAGGGCCTCCTTCACCATCCACATCTGTCTCCCCTCTGGACAGTGAAATCCACAAGACGGGGAGGGCTTGTCTCACTCATCTTCAAACTCCCAGGGTCACCCTGGCAGGTAAAGGGGACTCAAATGTCTTCTGAAGGAAGCAGCTGGTTAGCTGCCGAGCTAAAGGGCCTCTGAAATTCAGAGTTCTGCATAGGAGTCCAGCATACTTTATTATGAATGACTCCAACCACGGCAGAAGTGTCCGTGGAACCAGTGCTAACCAATTCAGGGTTTGTTCACTGTTTCTCAGTTCATTATCACAACTCACTCTAACACAGCAGCCGCGCACAGATCCTCAGACATCTACACAGAGTGGGACGATAGCGCTGAGTCACGTGAACGTCCCGTTGCAGACTGGGAGGCACTGGTCAGACGAGGACCCAGGGAGAGCGCAGACCTCGCGTTAAATTGGCTCCGTGTAAACAGCACTCCCTGCCAGGCCCTTTCCTATCTGCACAGCTTCTACAAATTCAACTCTCGCACCTGACACCTAAGAATAGTGCATACCCCCATGAAAACGCCCCTCTTACCTCCCAAAATGACCCGGCATGGCCCAGTACAAACCATTTCAACATAAGGGAACTGGAGGGCATGTGGGGCTTCCTCGAGTCCCTGCTGCCTCCTGATGGGAAGGCCCAATACTTCACACCCCTAGTGAAGGGTGGGTCTCTTCGGCCCCCTCAGAATCAAGAAAACTCGTGTTCACTTTCTCAAGACCACACACAACCGAGTCACAAAGCAGGGCAGAACCTCGACTCTCCGGGTTCAGGTCATGTCAAGTTTACGACCTGCTGCTGTAAACACTGCAGGAAATGACGAGCCTGATTCTGGCTTTGACCTCGAGCTAATCATCATTAACTGATTTCACTTTCCAGGACCAACTTCAAAGGCCTGCAAAGCCAGAGAAGGGAGAGGAGATGGAACACGCCTTCACCCCCAGACCTACTTCAAGCACGCACTTCTCAGATGCATCCCAAGGTGCACAGCGTGTCCGATGCCTGTTCACGTTCACCGACCTGCAGGTCTTCTATGTGGCATCAGCCTCCTGGGCACTGGGGACACGAGGTATAATGGCAAGTCCCCTCTGCAGCAAAGCTGAGGCGCAGGGACCCAATGTAATAAAACTGACCTTTTTCTGACAGTCTCAAAACAGAAGGAAAATACTGTAC
>NW_022164990.1:0-1825 GCF_008728515.1 Papio anubis
TCTTTTTTTTTTTTTTGAGACGGAGTCTTGCTCTGTCGCCCAGGCTGGAGTGCAGTGGCCGGATCTCAGCTCACTGCAAGCTCCGCCTCCCGGGTTTACGCCATTCTCCTGCCTCAGCCTCCCAAGTAGCTGGGACTACAGGCGCCCGCCACCTCGCCCGGCTAGTTTTTTTGTATTTTTTAGTAGAGACGGGGTTTCACTGTGTTAGCCAGGATGGTCTCGATCTCCTGACCTCGTGATCCGCCCGTCTCGGCCTCCCAAAGTGCTGGGATTACAGGCTTGAGCCACCGCGCCCGGCCTACTTTTTACATTTCTTAGGTATCTACAGTAATTTTGGCATTTTCATTTTTTATGTTATTTGTTGGAGTCTTTGCTCCTTTTTTCTTAAACTATCTAAAGTTCCGTCCATTTTGTTTACTTTCAAAAAGCCGACTCTTAATCTTATTGATTATTTCTATGGTTTTCTTTTCCTTTTATTAATTTTTATTTTTATTTTAAGTTCCTGGGTACATGTGCAGGATGTGCAGGTTTGTTACATAGGTTGACATGTATCATGATGGTTTACTGCACCTATCCATCCATCACCTAGGTATTAAGCCCTGCATGCATGAGCTATTTTTCCTAATGTTTTCCCTCTCCCACACCCCACCCCCTGACAGGCCCCCGTGTGTGTTGTTTCTCTCCCTGGGTCCATGTGTTCTCATTGTTCAGCTATCACTTATAAATGAGAACATGTGGCATTTGGTTTTCTGTTCCTACATTAGTTTGCTGAGGATAATGGCTTCCAGCTCCATCCATATTCCTGCAAAGGAGATAATCTCATCCCTTTTTACAACTGCATAGTGTTCCATGGTGTATATGGACCATATTTTCTTTATCCAGTCTATTTTTGAAGGGCATTTGGGTTGATTTCATGTCTTTACTATTGTGAATAGTGCTGCAATGAACATACGCATGCATGTATCTTCGTAATAGAATGATTTATATTCCTTTGGGTATATACTCAGTGATGGGATTGTCGGGTCCATGGTATTTCTGATTCTAAATCCCTGAGGAATTGCCACACTGTCTTCCACAATGGTTGAACTAATTTACATTTCCATCAACAGTGTAAAAGCATTTCTATTTTTCCACAATCTTGCCATCATCTGTTGTTTCTTGACTTTTTAATCATTTCCAATTTTTTTTTTTTTTTTTAGACAGAATCTCACCCTGTCACCCAGGCTGGAATGCAGTAGCATGATCTGCAGCCTCCACCTCCTGGGTTCAGGCGATTCTCCTGTCCCAGCCTCCTGAGCTCCTGAGTAGCTGGGATTACAATCAGGTGCCGCCATGCCCAGCTGATTTTTATATCTTTTGTAGAGATGGGGTTTCACCATGTTGCCCAGACTGATCTCGAACTCCTGACTTCAGGTGATCCACCCAAAGTGCTGGGATTACAGGTGTGAGCCATTGCACCTGGCCTAATCATTCCCATTTTGACTGGCATGCGATGGTATCTCATTGTGGTTTTGATTTGCATTTCTCTAATTATCAGTGATGCTGAGTTTTTTTTTTTCACATGTTATTCTGTTTTCTATTTATTTCTGTTCTGACTTCTATTATTTACTTCTGTCTGTTAATTTTGAGTTTCGTTTTTTAGTTTTGTTGTTTTTCTAGTTCCTTAATATATAATGTTAGATTATATATTTAGAATTTTTCTTTTTTTTTTAATATAGATATTTGTTGCTATAAACTTCCCTCTTAGAAATGCTTTTACTGCATTTCATAGGTTTTGGTATGTTTTGCTTCTATTGTCATTTGTCTCAATATATTGTTTAATTTT
>NW_022164991.1:0-1825 GCF_008728515.1 Papio anubis
AAAACCCCATCATCTCAGCCCAAAATCTCCTTAAGCTGATAAGCAACGTCAGCAAAGTCTCAGGATACAAAATTGATGTGCAAAAATCACATGCATTCTTTTACACCAGTAACAGACAAACAGAGAGCCAAATCATGAATGAACTCGCATTCACAATAGCTTCAAAGAGAATAAAATACCTAGGAATCTTGTAAGATATGTAAAGGACCTCTTCAAGGAGAACTACAAACCCCTGCTCAGTGAAATAAAAGAGGACACAAACAAATGGAAGAACATACCATGCTCATGGATAGGAAGAATCAATATTGTGAAAATGGCCATACTGCCCAAGGTAATTTATAGATTCAATGTCATCCCCGTTAAGCTACCAATGAGTTTCTTCACAGAATTGGAAAAAACTGCTTTAAAGTTCATGTGGAACCAAAAAAGAGCCCGCATTGCCAAGACAATCCTAAGCCAAAAGAACAAAGCTGGAGGCATCATGCTACCTGACTTCAAACTATACTACAAGGCTACAGTAAGCAAAACAGCATGGTACTGGTACCAAAACAGAAACATAGACCAATGGAACAGAACAGAGCCCTCAGAAATAATACCACACATCTACAGCTGTCTGATCTTTGACAAACCTGAGAAAAACAAGAAATGGGGAAAGGATTTCCTATTTAATAAATGGTGCTGGGAAAATTGGTTAGCCATAAGTAGAAAGCTGAAACTGAATCCTTTCCTTACTCCTTATATGAAAATTAATTCAAGATGGATTAGAAACTTAAATGTTAGACCTGATACCATAAAAACCCTAGAAGAAATCCTAGGTAATACCATTCAGGACATAGGCATGGGCAAGGACTTCACGTCTAAAACACCAAAAGTAATGGCAACAAAAGCCAAAATTGACAAATGGGATCTCATTAAACTAAAGAGCTTTTGCACAGCAAAAGAAATGACCATCAGAGTGAACAGGCAACCTACAGAATGGGAGAAAATTTTTGCAATCTACTCATCTGACAAAGGGCTAATATCCAGAACCTACAAAGAACTCAATCAAATTTACAAGATAAAAACAAACAATCCCGTCAAAAAGTGGGCAAAGGATATGAACAGACATTTCTCAAAAGAAGACATTCATACAGCCAATAGACACATGAAAAAATGCTTATCATCACTCGCCATCAGAGAAATGCAAATCTAAACCACATGAGATACCATCTCACACCAGTTAGAATGGCAATCATTAAAAAATCAGGAAACAACAGGTACTGGAGAGGATGTGGAGAAATAGGAACACTTTTACACTGTTGGTGGGATTGTAAACTAGTTCAACCATTGTGGAAAACAGTGTGGTGATTCCTCAAGGATCTAGAACTAGAAATACCATTTGACCCAGCCATCCCATTACTGGGGATATATCCAAAGGATTATAAGTCATGCTGCTATAAAGACACATGCACACGTATATTTATTGCAGCACTATTCCCAATAGCAAAGACTTGGAATGAATCCAAATGTCCATCAATGACAGACTGGATTAAGAAAATGTGGCACATATACACCATGGAATACTATGCAGCCATAAAAAAAAGGATGAGTTCGTGTCCTTTGTGGGGACATGGATGCAGCTGGAAACCATAATTCTCAGCAAACTATCGCAAGAACAGAAAACCAAATACCGCATATTCTCACTCATAGGTGGGAATTGAATAATGAGATCACTTGGACACAGGAAGGGGATCATCACACACCGGGTCCTATTGTGGGGAGGGGGGAGAGGGGAGGGTGAAGGATAGCATTAGGAGATATACCTAATGTAAATGACGAGATAATG
>NW_022164992.1:0-1825 GCF_008728515.1 Papio anubis
AGTGATACCATGAACACCACCACATCACAGACGAGCGTGGCAGGACTACTCAGGTTCCGAACACATTCTGAACAGTCCTCCTGCAAACTTTCCTCAATGGGAACACTTTATTCTGTCTTTTATTCAAATTAAGTATCTTGCAAGGGAGTTGAAGAAAACTGCATGGCAGATTTTAAAACTTCAATGTTTTCTCAATTTTCGCCACATTCTGATGCATTTTACTGACTACACGGCCAATAAGTTGAAAGCTTTTTGCATCGATAAAGACAACGCTCCTTTTAGCAATAGGCTTTTTCTTTTCATACAAAGATCTATAACTTAAGCTAGTAAACTGGGCATTTCACAAAGATTTGGCACAATTCCTAGCACAGATTTTAGCAAAATAAAACCGTTATCTTTCCGCAATTAAATAACCAAGCATAGGAAACTGCACAGTTAAAGTAACTGTTCCATTATTTTATATAAACCCAAATGATAAAGTAGAGTATGCTTTGGAAAACAGTATTTCCATATGCCAACGATGAAGCAGAAGACAGTTCGTCAGCCTCATATGACATTTGACAACCGAAGTACTCTGGCCCAAGCCCAGCCCGGTTAAATGGAAATGAGGTAAACGTGTGAGTGACTGTGCTGGGGCACTCAGATAGCCACAGTCCGGGAAAGAACAGCTAACATCTTTCTTCCTCATGGGAAAACTGAAACATACTCAAGAGACCTTGATTCTTTAAAACAGTCTGCCCCAGTACTAACCTTAAGCTCCCATTGATAAAGATTGCGATACCCACAGAGGTGTTTATCCAGGCCCTCGAAAATCATGGACATGGTACATACACAATGTTTTCAAACACTCAATGCTGCCAATATGTTAAATGCGCTGTGATACCGGAGGTCTTGGGCAGGACCAGAAGCGTCGCAGCCTGGTTACCTGTCCTAGTGTTCAATGCTTTGTATGTGCAAAGCCTGCTGTTACAATTTACTGGGCTTAATGTGATTCAGTTCATCACAGAAGAGAGCTATGACATTTACTTAATTCCACACAGGGATTCTCAGGTTCACCTTCCACGAGTGACTGCTCTGTCCACGAGACAGTGGAGAGAAGACCAGGAAAGGCCTGGGAGATGCCAGGGCTCACAAACTGGTATCAGTCTGCTGCTTTTGGCTTAAAGGAAAACAGACATAGAAGGAACTAAAAGGGCTCACTACACCTAATATCACAACGTTCTCAACTTTACCTTAGCCAAAAATAAAAGCGGAAAAGCAAAACTACTCACTGCAGGGCATGATTCCGGTGCTAATCTGAAACATGGAATATTTAGAAGACAAAGCTTATTGTGAGTGCAGTTATAATACGTACATAAAACACTGGTTTCGCAAAACCCAGTCTTTGTGATTGCTTTTATAAAAAGTAAAACTCTCCTGAGGATCGCATACATTAACTGATTTTCAAATGAAGGGACTGATAAACTTCAGGGCATATGATTTCTACCACACACGAGGGAAGCAGTGAGAGAGAAGAGCTAGGATCAAGTGTGCTGAAGCTGTCCTAGGACTGACATTCAGTTTCTGCCAAAACAAAAACCCAGGAGTCTGTCAACTTCGATAGCAAGCTCTGCTTGAGAGCTTCAAGATGTTAAAGGTGCAAAGGGGCTTCTCCCTGCTATGGGTATGTGTGATCCTTGCAAAAACATAGCTCAGCATCATCAAAAACCAGGAAAGAACAAAAGCCTTGCAGACATGAAATCCAAGAGCAGAAGGGAGCAGAGTCCAAGCTTGCTCAACAGAACTGTTCCCGGAGGAGAACAGCACAGAGGACGTCACAGGGAGC
>NW_022164993.1:0-59724 GCF_008728515.1 Papio anubis
TAGCAAATAATAATTAATGATTAAACGCCCGAGCTCTATTCCTTTCCACCTTCTACCTCCTCCCTAGAGTTGTTGTTTCTCTTTTGTATCAATACCTCATAAAAGATGGCCCTCTTCCTGTTTCTTCTTCACCTGTTTTACCCTCACGCCTGCGAAAATTGTTACTTTGTAGCGCAGGCACCATCCCGCGCCCGGGAAAATTATCAACTGACAGCGCAGGCGCATCATGACGTTCGACCAGAGAAACCAATACCTACTTGGTCACACCCTCTGCGTTGAGATCATCTCCACCTCTGGCCCAACCCCTTCCCCTCCAAATGTATATAAGGCACTGCATTACCGCCATTAAACGAGACTTGATCAGAGCACTGTCTTGTCACGATTTCTCGTGTCTCCTGTCCCCCAAATTCCCACTCCCTCCCCCAGGGCCTGCTTCAATGATCCCGCGGGCCGATATGAAATCATCTCACAGAGTAACAGCTTTCCCCTCCAGAAGCCTTTCGCTAACACTGTTCTTGTGGAATTGGCGAAGTGAAATTTCGATGCCCATAGAGGGCTACAGTGAAAAAGGAAATATCCTCAGATGAAATCTGGAAAGAAGCTTTCTCAGAAACTGCTTAGTGTTCTGTTAATTCATTTCACAGAGTTACAGCTTTCCCCTCCAGAAGCCGTTCGCTAAGCCGGTTCTTGTGGAATTGGCAAAAAGATATTTGGAAGCCCATAGGGGGCTATGGTGAAAAAGAAAATATCATCAGAGAAAAACTGAAAAGAAGCTTTCTGAGAAACTGCTTTTGATGTGTGACTTCCACTCACAGAGTTACATCTGTATTTCATGGATCTGTTTGCTAGCTTTATTTCTGTGGAATCTGAGAACTGATATTTGGGATCCCTTTGAAGGCTCTAGGGTCAAAGCAAATATCCTCCGAAAACAAAAAGGAAGAAGCTTTCTGAGAAACTTCTTTGTGTTCTGTGAAATCATCTCACAGAGTTATTGCTTTCCCCTCAAAAAGCCTTTCGCTAAGCCTGTTCTTCTGGAATAGGCAAAGTGATATTTCGATGCCCATAGAGGGCTGTGGTGAAAAAGGAAATATGCTCAGATGAAATCTGGAAAGAATCTTTCTGAGAAACGGCTGAGTGTTCTGTTAATTCATCTCACAGAGTTACAGCTTTCTGCTCAAGAAGCCGTTCGCTTAGCCTGTTCTTGTGGAATTTGCAAAGTGATATTTGGAAGCCCCTAGAGGGCTATGGTGAAAAAGAAAGTATCCTCAGAGAAAAACTGGAAAGAAGCTTTCTGAGAAACTGCTTTGTGATGTGTGACTTCCACTTCCAGATTTACAGCTGTATTTCATGAATCTGTTTGCTAGCCTTATTTCTGTGGAATCTGAGAACTGATATTTCGGATCCCTTTGATCAGTATAGGGCCAAAGGAAATATCCTCCCATAACAAAGAGAAAGAAGCTTTCTGAGACACTTCTTTGTGATCTGTGAAATCATCTCACAGAGTTACAACTTTCCCCACAAGGACCCTTTCTCTAATAATGTTCTTGTGGAATTTGCAATGTCATATTACAAAGCCCATGGAGGGCTATGGTGAAAAAGGAAATATCCTCAGATTAAAACCGGGAAAAAGGTTTCTGAGTAACTGCTTAGTGTTCTGTTAATTCATCTCACAGAGTTACAGCTTTCCTCTCATGAAGTCTTTCGCTAAGACTTTTCTTGTGGAATTTGCAAAGTGATATATGAAAGCCCATGGAGGGCTATGGTGAAATAGGAAATATCCTCAGATGAAAACTGGAAAGAAGTTTTCTGGGAAACTGCTTAGTGTTCTATAAATTCATCTCACAGTGTTACAGCTTTCCCCTCAGAAGCCGTTAAGCTAAGCTATTCTTGTGGAATTTCCAAAGTGACATTTGGAAGTCCCTTGGGGGCTATGGTGAAAAGAAAATATCCTCAGAGAAAAACTGGAAAGAAGCTTTCTGAGAAACTGCTTTGTTCTATTAATTCATCTCACAGAGTTACAGCTGTATTTCGTGGATCTGTTTGCTAGCCTTGTTCTGTAAAGATCTAAGAACTGACAATTTCGGATCCCTTTGAAGACCATGGGGCCAAAGGAAATATCCTCCGATAACAAAGAGAAAGGAGCTTTCAGAGAAACTTCTTTTTGGTCTGTGAAATCATCACACAGAGTTACACCTTTGCCCTCAAGAAGCCTTTCCCCAAGACTGTTCTTGTGGAATTGGCAAGGTGATATGTGGAAGCAGATATTGGGCTATGGTGAAAATGGAAATATCCTCAGATGAAAACTGGAAAGAAGCTTTCTGAGAAACTGCTTAGTGTTCTGTTAATTCATCTCACAGCGTTACAACATCAAAGAAGCCCTTCATTAATCTGTTCTTATGGCATTTGCAAAGTGATATTTGGAAGCCCATAGAGACTATGGTGAAAAAAAGAAAATATCCTCCGGAAAAAACTGGGAAGAAGCTTTCTGAGAAACTGTGATGTGTGACTTCCACTCACAGAGTTACAGCTGTATTTCGTGGATCTCATTGCTAGCCTTATTTCTGTGGAATCTGAGAACTGATATTTCCGATCCCTTGGAAGGCTATGGGGCCAAAGGAAATATCCTCCGATAACAAGAAAGAAGATTTCTGAGAAGCTTCTTTGTGTTCTGGCGAATATCTCCACAGAGTTACATCTCCCTTCAAAGCCTTTAGCTAAAGACTGTTCTTGTGGAATTTGCAACATGATATTTGGAAGCAAATGGAGGCTGTTTTGAAAAATATCCTCAGATGAAAACTGGAAAAGCTTTCGGCTACTTGAGTGTTCTGTTAATTCATCTCACAGAATATAGCTTTACCCTCCAAAGAAATGGATTCGTTAAGCCTGTTCTTCTGGCATTTGCAAAGTGATATTTGGAAGCCCATGGGGGCCTGGGGTGAAAACGAAAATATCCTCAGAAAAAAAAATGGAAAGAAGCTTTCTGAGAAACTACTTTGTGATGTGTGATTTCCAATCACCAAGGTTAAAGAGCTGTATATTTCAGTGGATCTGTTTACTACCCTTAATTCTGTGGAATCTAGGAATTGATATTTTTGGTCCCTTTGAAGACTATAGGGCCAAGGAAATATCCTCCGATAACCAACAGAAAGAAGCTTTCTGGGAAACTAGCGTGATATGTGAAATCATCTCACAAGAGTTTAGCTTTCCCCTCCAAGAAGCCTTTTAAGCTAAGCCTGTTCTTGTGGAATTTGCAAAGTGATATATGGAAGCCCATGGATGGCTATGGTGAAAGAAATGCCCTCAGATGAAACTGGAAGAAGCTTTCTGAGAAACTGCTTAGTGTTCTATTAATTCTTCTCACAGAGTTGAAAGCACCCTCAAGAAACCGTTAAATAAGCCTGTTCTTGTGGAATTTTGCAAAGGAAATTATGATGTTTCAAGCCCTAGAGGGCTGTGTTGAATATGGGAAGACGGACTTCAGAGGAAACTGCTTTGTGATTGTGACTTCCTCTATGGGAGTTACAGCAGTATTTCGTTTCTCTGTTTGCTAGCCTCATTTCTGTGGAATCTCAGAACTGATATTTCGGAACCCTTTTTTGACTATAACGCCAAAGGAAGTATCCTGCGATAACAAAGAGAAAGAAGCTTTCTCACACACTTCTTTGTGTTCTGTGAAATCATCTCACAGAGTTACAGCTTCCCCCTCCAGAAGCCTTTCGCAAAGACTGTTCTTGTGGAATTTGAAATGTGATATTTGGAAGCCCATGGAGGGCTATGGTGAAAAAGGAAATACCGTCAGATGAAAACTGGAAAGAAGCTTTCTGAGAAACTGCTTAGTGTTCTGTTAATTCATCTCACAGAGTTACAGCTTTCCCCTCAAGAAACCGTTCGCTAAGCCTGTTCTTGTGGAATTTGCAAAGTGATATTTAGAAGCCCATAGAGGGCTATGGTGAAAAAGAAAATATCCTCAGAGAAATACTGAAAAGAAGCTTTCTGAGAAACTGCTTTGTGATGTGTGACTTCCAATCACAGAGTTACAGCTGTATTTCGTGTATCTGTTTGCTAGCCTTATTTCTGTGGAATCTGAGAACTGATATTTCGGATCCCTTTGAAGACTATAGGGCCAAAGAAAATATCCTCCGATAATCAAGAGAAAGAAGCTTTCTGAGAAACTTCTTTGTGTTCTGTGAAATCATCTCACAGAAATACACCTTTCCCCTCAAGAAGCCTTTCGCTAAGACTGTTCTTGTGGAATTTGCAAAGTGATATATGGAAACCCATGGAGTGCTATGGTGAAAAAGGAAATAGCCTCAGATGAAAACTGGGAAGAAGCCTTCTGAGAAAATGCTTAGAGTTCTGTTAATTCATCTCACAGAGTTACAGCTTTCCGCTCAAGAAGCCTTACTCTAAGCTTGTTCAGGTGGAATTTGCAAAGTGATATTTGGAAGCCCATAGAGGGCTATGGTGAAAAAGAAAATATCCTCAGAGAAAACTAGAAAGAAGCTTTTTGTGAAACTGCTTTGTGATGTGTGACTTCCACTCACAGAGTTATAGCTGTATTTCTTGGATCTCTTTGCTAGCTTTATTTCTGTGGAATCTAAGAACCGATATTTCGGATCCATTTGAAGACTATAGCGCCAAAGAAAATATCCTCCGAAAACAAAGAGAAAGAAGCTTTCTGAGACACTTCTTTGTGTTCTGTGAAATCATCTAACAGAGTTACAGCTTTCCCCTATAGAAGCCTTTCGCTAAGACTGTGCTTGTGGAATTTGCAACGTGATTTTTGGAAGCCCATGGAGGTCTACGGTGAAAAAGGAAATATCCTCAGATGAAAACTGGAAATAAGCTTCCTGAGAAACTGCTTAGTGTTCTGTTAATTCATCTCACAGAGTTACATCTTTCTCCTCAAGAAGCCGTTCGCTAATCCTGTTCTTGAGGAATTTGCAAAGTGATATTTGGAAGCCCCTAGAGGGCTATGGTGAAGAAGAAAATATCCTCAGAGGAAAACTGGAAAGAAGATTTCGGACAAACTGCTTTGTGTTGTGTGACTTCCACTCACAGAGTTACAGCTGTATTTTGTGGATCTATTTGCTAGCCTTATTTCTGTGGAATCTGAGAACTGATATTTCGGATCCCTTTGAACAGTATAGGGCCAAAGGAAATATTCTCCAATAACAAAGCGAAAGAAGCTTTCTGAGAACTTCTTTGTGTTCTGTGAAATCATCTCACAGAGTTACAGCTTTCCCCTCAAGAAGACTTTCGCTGAGACTCTTCTTGTGGAATTTGCAAAGTGATATATGGAAGAAAATGGAGGGCTATGGTGAAAAAGGAAATATCCTCAGATGAAAAATAGAAAGAAGATTTCTGAGAAACTGCTTAGTGTTCCGTTATTTCATCTCACAGAGTTACAGCTTTCAACTCAAGAAGCCTAGGCTAAGCCAGTTCTTGTGGAATTTGCAACGTGATATTTGGAAGCCCATGGAGGGCTATGGTGAAAAAGGAAATATCCTCAGATGAAAACTGGAAAGAAGCTTTCTGAGACACTGCTTAGTGTTCTGTTAATTCATCTCAGAGTTACATCTCTCCCCTCAAGAAGCCGTTCGCTAAGCCTGTTCTTGAGGAATTTGCAATGTGATATTTGGAAGCCCATACAGGGCTATGGTGAAAAAGAAAATATCCTCAGAGAAAAACAGGAAAGAATATTTCTGAGAAACTACTTTGTGATGTGTGACTTCCACTCACAGAGTTACAGCTGTGTTTCAGTGGATGTGTTTGCTACCCTTATTTCTGTGGAATCAAGAATTGATGTTTCGGATCCCTTTGCAGACTATAGGGCCAAAGTAAATATCCTCCGATAACCAAGAGAAAGAAGCTTTCTGAGAAACTTCTTTGTGTTCTGTGAAAACATCTCACAGAATTACACCTTTGCCCTCAAGAAGCCTTACGCTAAGCCTGTTCATGTGGAATTTGCAAAGTGATATGTGAAGCCCATAGAGGGCTATGGGAGAAAAAGAAAATATATCCTCAGAGAAAACAGGAAAGCTTTCTGAAACTGGTTTGTGATGTGTGACTTCCACTCCACAGATTTATAGCTGTATTTCGTGGATCTGTTTGCCTAACCTTATTTGTGGATTCTGAGAACAGATGGCCCTGGAATCCTTTGAAGACTATAGGGCCAAAGGAAATATCCTCCAATAACAAACAGAAAGAAGCTTTCTGAGACTTTTCTTGGTGTTCTGTGAAATCATCTCACAGAGTTACAGCTTTCCCCTCAAGAAGCATTTCGCAAAGACTGTTCTTGTGGAATTGGCCACGTGATATTTTGAAGCCCATGGAGGCTACAGTGAAAAAAGGAACTATCCTCAGATGAAACTGGAGCTTAGCTTTCTGAAACTGCTTTGTTCTCTTAATTCATTTCACAGAGCTACAGCTTTCCCCTCAAGCCGACCGCTAAGCCTGTTCTTGTGGAACTTTACAAACTGATATTTAGGAAGCCCATAGGGCAATGATGAAAAATATCCTCAGAGAAAAACTGGAAAGCTTTCTGAGAAACTGCTTTGTGATGTGTGACTTCCACTCACAGAGTAACAACTGCATTCGTGGATCTCTTTGCTTTAGCCCTTATTTCTGTGGAATCTGAGAAGAGATATTTCTGATCCCTTTGGGAACTATAGGGCCAAAGGAAATATCTTCCACGATAACCAAGAGAAGAAAGAAGCTTTCTGAGAAACTTCTTTGTGTTCTGTGAAATCATCTCACAGTGTTACAGCTTTCTCTTCAAGAAGCCTTTCGCTAAGTCTTTTCTTGTGGAATTTGCAAAGTGATATATGGAATCCCATGGAGAGACTATGGTGAAAAAATAGCCTCTGATGAAAACTGGAAAAGCTTTCACCAGAAATTCCTTAGTGTTCTGTTAACTCATCTCACAGAGTTACAGCTTTCCTCTAAAGAAGCCGTTCGCTAAGCCTGTTCTTGTGGAATTTGCAAAGTGATATTTGGAAGCCCATAGAGAGCTATGGTGAAAAATATCCTCAGAGAAACGGAAAGAAACTTTCTGAAAACTCATTTCTGATGTGTGACTTCCCTCACAGAGTTACAGCTGTATTTCGTGGATCATTTTGCTAGCCCATTTCTGTGGAATCCCTGAACTGATATTTCCGGATCCCTTGAAGAGTCTAGAGACCAAAAGGAAATATCTTCAGGCTCTAAAGAAAAGAGAAATACAATCCTGAGGAAACTTCTTTGTGTTCTGTGAAATCATCTACATAGCTACAACTTTGCCTTCACGAAGCCTTATGCTAAGCCTGTTCAGGTTGAATTTGCAAAGTGATATTTGGAAGCCCATAGAGGTCTGGAGAAAAAGAAATATCCTCAGAAAAACTGGAAAGAAGCTTTCTGAGAAACTGCTTTGTGATGTGTGACTTCCACTCAGAGACTTATAGCTGTATTTCGTGGATCTGTTTGATAGCCTTATTTCTGTGGAATCTAAGAACTGATATTTCAGATCCCTTTGAAGACTATAGCGCCAAAGAAAATATCCCCTCCGATAGCAAGAGAAAGAAGCTTTCTAGAAGCCACTTTACAGTGTTCTGTGAAAGTCATCTCACACAGTTACACCTTTGCCCTCAAAGCCTTTCCGCTAGACTGTGCTTGTGGAAATAGCAAGCGATATGGAAACCCATATAGGGCTATGGTGAAAAAGGAAATATCCTCAGATGAAAACTGGAAAAAGCTTTCTGAGAAGCTGCTTAGTGTTCTGTTAATTCATCTCACAGCGTTACAGCTTTCACCTCAAAGAAGCCCTTAAGCCTGTTCTTGTGGAACTTGCAAACTGATATTTGGAAGCCCATAGAGGGCAATGATGAAAAAAAGAAAATATCCTCAAGAAGAAAAACTGGGAAGAAGCTTTCTGAGAAACTGCTTTGTCATGTGTGACTTCCACTCCTGAGTAACAGCTGTATTTCGTGGATCTCATTGCTAGCCTTATTTCTGTGAATCCGAGAACTGATATTTCCGATCCCTTGGAAGGCAATGGGGCCAAAGGAAATATCCTCTGATAACAAAGAGAAAAGCTTTCTGGGAAACGTCTTTGGGTTCTGAAATCATCTCACAGAGTTACAGCTTTCACCTCAAGAAGCCGTTAAGCTAAGCCTGTTCTTGAGGTTGCAAAGTTATCTTTGGAAGCCCATACAGAGACTGTAATTGAAAAAATATCCTCAAGAAAAACTGGAAGAAGATTTCTGAGAATCTGCTTTGTGATGCGTGAACTTCCCACTCACAGAGTTACGCTGTATTTCGTGGGTCTGTTTGCTTTAGCCTTATTTCTGTGGAATCTGAGAACTGATATCTGGGTTGGAAGGCTAAAGCGTAAAGAAAATATCCTCCGATAACAAAGAAAAGCTTTCTGAGAAACTTCTTTGTTTTCTGTGAAAACATCTCACAGAGTTACAGCTTTCACCTCAAGAAGCCTTTCGCTAACACTGTTCTTGTGGAATTTGCAGCGTGATATTTGGAAGCCCATGGAGGGCTTTGGTGAAAAAGGAAATATCCTCAGATGAAAACTGGGAAGAAGCTTTCTGAATAACTGCTTAGTGTTCTGTTAATTCATCTCAGAGAGTTACAGCTTTCCCCTCAAGAAGCCTTTCGCTAAGACTATTCTTGTGGAATTTTCAAAGTGATATAGGGAAGCCCATGGAGGGCTCTGTTGAAAACGGAAAGATCCTCAGATGAAAACTGTAAAGAAGCTTTCTGAGAAACTGCTTTGTGTTCTATTAATTCATCTCACAGAGTTACAGCATTCCCCTCAAGAAGCCGTTCGCTAAGCCTGTTCTTGTAGAATTTGCAAAGTGATATTTGGAAGCCCCTAGAGGGCTATGGTGAAAAAGAAAATATCGTCAGAGAAAAACTGGAAAGCAGCTTTCTGAGAAACTGCGTTGTGATGTGTGACTTCCACTCCCATATTTACAGCTGTATTTCTGGATCTGTTTGCTAGCCTTATTTCTGTGGAATCTGAGAACTGACAGTTCTCATCCCTTTGAAGACTACAGGGACAAAGGAAATATCTTCCGATAACCAAGAGAAAGAAGCTTTCTGAGAAACTTCTTTGTGATCTGTGAAATCATCTCACAGAGTTACAGCTTTCCCCTCAAGAAGCATTTCGCTAATACTCTTCTTGTGAAATTTGCAAAGTGATATTTGCATGCCCATGTAGGGCTAAGGTGAAAAAGGAAATATCCTCAGATGAAAACAGGAAAGAAGCTCTCTGAGAAACTGCTTTGTGTTGTGTGACTTCCACTCACAGAGTTACAGCTGTGTATTTCATGGATCTGTTTGCTAGCCTTATTTCTGTGGAGGACATCTGAGAACTGATATTTCGGATCCTTTGAAGACTATAGCGCCAAGGAAATATCCTCGATAATCAAGAGAAAAGAAGCTTTCTGAGAAACTTCTGTGTTCTGTGAAATCATCTCCACAGAGTTACAATTTCCCCTCAAGAAGCCTTTAAGCTAAGACTGTTCTTGAAATTTTGCAGCGGCGTGATATATGAAATTGGAGGCTATGGTGGGGAAGGAAATATCCTCAAGATGAAAACTGGAAAAGAAGCTCTGGGGAAACACTTGTATTCTATTAATTCAATCTCACAGTGTTACAACTTTCCCCTCAGGGAAGCCGTTCCCAGCTAAACCTGTTCTTGTGGAATTTCCAAGTGACATTGGAATTGAGGGGCTATGGTGAAAAACAAATATCCTCAGAGAAAAATTGGAAGAAGCTTGCACTGAGAAACTGGTTTGTGATGTGTGACTTCCTCACAGGTTACAGCTGTATTTCGTGGATCATTTTGCCTAGCCTTATTTCTGTGGAATATGAGAACTGATATTCGGATCCTTTGGAACTGTGAGGCTAAAAGGAGAATATCCTCCGATAACCAAGTGAAAGCTTTCTGAAACCTTCTTTGTTCTGTGAAATCATCTCACCAGGTTACAGCTTTCCCTGAAGAAGCCTTTCCTTTAGACTGTTTTTGTGGAATTTACAAAGTGATATTTGGAAGCCCATGGGAGGCTATGTTGAAAAAGGAATATAATCAGATGAAAACTGAAGAGGTTTCTGAAACTGCTTAGATTTTTCTTAATTCATCGCGCAGTTACAACTTTCCCTCAAGAAACCGTTGCCTTAATGTGTTCTTTTTAAATTTAACAAAAGAGATATTTGGAAGCCCATAGGGGCTATGGTGTAAGAAAATATCCTCAGAGAAAAATTGGAAACAAAGCTTTCTGAGAAACTGCTTTGCGATGTGTGACTTCCACTCACACAGTTAAAGATGTATTTAAATGGATCTGTTTGCTTCAGCATATTTCTGTGGAATCTGAGAACTGATACCAGATGCCTTTGAAGACTACAGGGCCTAAGGAAACATCCTCCGATAACAAAGAAAAGCTTTGGGAGGAAACTTCTTTCTTGTGTTCTGTGAAATCATGTCACAAGAGTTACAACTTTCCGATCAAGAAGCTATTTCGCTAAGACTGTTCTTGTGGAATTTGCAGCGTGATATTTAAAGCCCATGGAGGCTATGGTGAAAAAGAGTATCCTCAGATGAAAACTGGAAAGAAGCTTGCTGAGATACTACTTTGTGAGTGTGACTTCCCACTCACAGGTTACAGCATTTCGTGGAGCTGTTTACTAGCCTTATTTCTGTGGAATATGAGAACGATATTTCAGATCCTTCAACTACAGGGCCAAAGGAAATATCCTCCGATAACAAAGAAGAAGAAAATTTCGAGAAACTTTCTGTGTGTTCTGTGAAATCATCTCACAGAGTTGCAACTTTCCCCTCAAGAAGCTTTTCGCGAGAGACTGTTCTTATGAACTTGCAAAGTGATATTTAAGTGAAAGCTCAATGAATATGGTGAAAAAGGCATATCATCAGATGAAAACTGGAAAGAAAACTGCTTAGTGTTCTCTAGAATTCACCTCAGAGAAATTACAACTTTCCCTTCAATAAACTGGAACAGCTAAGCCTGTTCTTTTGTATTTACAGAATTGATATTTGGGAAGCCCCTAGAGGGCTATTGTGAAAAAGAAAAATATCCTGAGATGAAAACTGGAAAGAGATTTCTGAGGAAACTGCTTAGTGTTCTGTTATTTCATCTCACAGAAGAGTTACACGTTCCCCTCAAGAAGCCGTTAAACTAAGCCTGTTCTTAATGGAATAACAAATATGATATTTGCAATCCATAGGGGCACACATTGAAAAAGAAAATATCCTCAGGAAAACTGGGAAGAAGCTTTATGGAAACTGCTTTTTGAGACCTTGTGACTACCACTCACAGAGTTGGCCTTGTATTTCTAGGCTGGATCTGTTTGCTAGCCTTATTTCTGTGGAATTTCAGAACAGATGTTCATATCCCTTTGAAGACTATGCAGACCATAGGAAATATCCTCCAATAACAAAAGAAGAAAAGAAAGCTTTCTTGAGAAACTTCTTTTGTGTTCATGAAATCATGTCACAGACTTACAACTCTCCTCTGGAAGCCTTTCGCTATCAATCTTCTTCTGGAGTTTCAAAGTGATATTTGGAAGACCATGGAGGGGGCTAGTAATTGAAAAGGGGGAAATATCTAAAAGGTGAAAGACTGGAAAAAGAAGCTTTCAGAGCTGCTTAGTGTTCTGTTAATTCATGTCACAGAGTTGACTATCCCTTTATTAAGCCGTTCTCTAAGCCTGTTCTTTGTGGGTTTGCAAGTGATATTTGGAGAGCCCATAGGGGGCTGTGGTCAAAAAGGAAATATCCTCCAAGAGAAAAAGTGGAAAGCAGCTTTCCACAGAACAACTGCTTTGTGATGTGTGTATTCCATAACAGATTTGTGTATTTCGTGGATCTGTATGCTAGCGTATTTCCATGGAATCTGAGAACTGATATTTTGGATCCTTTGAAGACTATGGGGCCAAGGAAATATCCTCCGATAACAAGAAAAAGCTCTGACACCTTCTTTGTGTTCTGTGAAATCATCTCACAGGTTAGCTTTCAAAAGCCTTTGACTAAGACTGCTTGTGGAGTTTGCAAGTGAGATTTTGACCCACTGTGGGCTATGGTAAAAAGAACTATCCTCGGATAGAAAGCAGAAAAGAAGCTTTCTGAGAAACACGTAGTGTTCTTCTGTTAATTAATCTCTTCACACAGTTACATCTTTCTCTTCAGAATTCGTTTATAAGCCTGTTCTCAGGAAGTACAGAAAGAAGTGATATTTGGAAGCCCTTAGAGCTATGGTGAAAAACAAAATAATATCCTCAGCAACTGGAAATATGTTTTCTGAGAAACTGCTTTGTGATGTATCTCACATGCACTCACAGAGTTACAACTGTATTTCGTGGATCATTTGTTTTACCTTATTTCTGTGGAATCTGAGAACGATATTTAAGGATCCCTTTTAAAGACTATAGGGCCAAAAATATCCTTAGATAACAATAGAAAACTTTCTGAAACTTCTTTGTGTTCTGTAAAATCTCTGAGTTACAACTTTCCCCTCAAGAAGCATTTCGCTAAGACTGTTCTTGTGGAATATTCAAAGTGATATATGGAAGCCCAGATAGCCTATGGTGAAAAAGGATATATCCTCAGAGAAAAACTGGAAAGAAGCTTTCCGAGAAACTGCTTAGTGTTTTGTTAATTTATCTCAAAGAGTTACAGCTTTCTCTTCAAGTATTCGTTCGCTAACCCTGTTCCTGTGGAATTTGCAAAGTGATATTTGGAAGCCCATAGAGGGTTATGGTGAAAAAGAAAATAACCTCAGAGAAAAACTGGAAGGTTTCCAGAGAAGCTGCTTTGTGATATAGCCAACTTCCCATAACTTGGGAATTACAGCATGTTCAATGATCTGTTTCTTAGCCTTATTTCTGTGGAATCTGAAACGGATATTTCTGATCCCAGTAAGGAAATACCTAGAGCCAAAATATCCTCAATAACAAAGAGAAAGAAACGTTCTGAGAAACTTCTTTCTGTTCTGTGAAATCATCTCGCATAGTTACACCCTTCCTCTCAAGAAGCCTTTCGCTAAGACTGTTCTTGTGGAATTTACAAAGTGATATATGGAAGCCCATGGAGGGCTACGGTGAAAAAGGAAATATCCTCAGACGAAAACTGGAAAGAAGCTTTCTGAGAAACTGCTTAGTGTTCTCTTAATTCATCTCACAGAGTTACAGCTTTCCCCTCAAAAGCTGTTCGCTAAGCCTGTTCTTGTAGAATTTGCAAAGTGATATTTGGAAGCCCATAGGGGGCTATGGTGAAAAAGAAAGTATCCTCAGAAAAAAACTGGAAAGAAGCTTTCTGAGAAACTGCTTAATGATGTGTGATTTCCACTCACAGAGTGGAAATATCCTTTGGCAAATTCCGCAAGAAAATTCTTCTTTGCATCGGAGGATATTTCTTTTGGTCGTATAGTCTTCAAAGGGATCCGAAATATCAGTTCTCAGATTCCACAGAAATAAGGCCAGCAAACTGATCCACGAAATACAGCTGTAACTCTGTGAGTGGAAGTAACACATCACAAAGCAGTTTCTCAGAAATCTTCTTTCCAGTTTTTCTCTGAGGATATTTTCTTTTTCCCCATAGTCCTCTATGGGCTTCCAAGTATCACTTTACAAATTCCACAAGACCAGGCTTAGCGAACGGCTTCTTGAGGGGAAAGCTGTAACTCTGTGAGATGATTTCACAGAACACAAAGAAGTTTCTAAGAAAGCTTCTTTCTCTTGATTGTCAGACGATATTTCCTTTGGCCCTATAGTCTTCAAATGGATCCGAAATATCGGTTCTCAGATTCCACAGAAATAAGGCTAGCAAACAGATCCACGAAATACAGCTGTAACTCTGTGAGTGGAAGTCACACATCACAAAGTAGATTCTCAGAAAGCTTGTTTCCGTTTTTTTCTGAGGATATTTCCTTTTTCACCATAGCCCTCTATGGGCTTCTAAATATCACTTTGGAAATTCCACAAGAACAGGCTTAGCGAACAGCTTCTTGAGGGGAAAGTGGTAACACTCTGAGATGAATTAACAGACCACTAAGCAGTTTGTCTGAAAGCTTCTTTCCAGTATTCATCTGAGGATATTTCCTTTTTTACCATAGCCCTCCATGGGCTTCCAAATATCACTTCGCAAATGCCCTAAGAACAGACTTAGCGAAAGGCTTCTTGAGGGGAAAGCTGTAAGTCTGTGAGATGATCTCACAGAACACATAGAAGTCTCTCAGAAAGCTTCTTTCTCTTCGTTTTCTGAGGATATTTCTTTTGGCCCTATAGACTTCAAATGGATCCGAAATATCAGTACTCAGATACCACAGAAATAAGGCTAGCCAACAGATCCAGGAAATACAGCTGTAACTCTGTGAGTGGAAGTCACACATCACAAAGCAGTTTATCAGAAAGCTTCTTTCCAGTTTCCATCTGAGGATATTTTCTTTTTCACCATAGCCCTTTATGGGCTTCTAAATATCACTTTGGAAATTCCACAAGAACAGGCTTAGCGAACAGCTTCTTGAGGGGAAAGCTGTAACCCTCTGAGATGAATTAACAGAACACTAAACAGTTTCTCAGAAAGGTTCTTTCCAGATTTCATCTGAGGATATTTCCTTTTTCACCATAACCCTCCATGGGTTTCCAAGTATCACGTTGAAAATTCCTCAATAACAGTCTTAGAGAAAGGCTTCTTGAGGGCAAAGCTTAAATTCCGTGAGATGATTTCACAGAACACAAAGAAGTGTCTTAGAAAGCTTCTTTCTCTGTCTTATCGAAGGATATTTCCTTTGGCCCTATAGCCTTCAAGTGATCCGAAATATCAGTTCTCAGATTCCACAGAAATAGGGCCAGCAAACAGATCCAGGAAATATAGCTGCAACTCTGTGAGTGGAAGTTACACATTACAAAGCAGTTTCTTAAAAATCTTCTTTCCAGTTTTTCTCTGAGGATATTTTCTTTTTTACCCTAGCCCTCTTAAGGGCTCTTGGGACATCACTTTGTGCAAGTTCCACTACAACAGTCTTAGCGAACGGCTTCTTTAGGGGAAACCTGTAACTCTGTGAGATGAATTAACAGAACACTAAGCAGTTTCTCAGAAAGCTTCTTTCCAGTTTTCATATGAAGATATTTCCTTTTTCACCATAGCCCTCCATGGACTTCCAAATATCACGTAGCAAATTCCACAAGAACAGTCTTAGCGAAAGTCTTCTTGAAGGGAAAGCTGTAACACTGTGAGATGAATTAAGAGAACACTAAGCAGTTTCTCAGAAAGCTTTCTCCGAGTTTCATCTGAGGATATTTCCTTTTTCACCATAGCCCTCTAAGGGATTCCTAATATAACCTTGTAAATTCCACAACAACAGTCTAAGCGAAAGGCTTCTTGAGGGGAAATCTGCAAATCTGTCAGATGAATTAAGAGAACACTAAGCAGTTTCTCAGAACATTTCTTCCCAGTTTTCATCTCAAGATATTTCCTTTTTCACCTGAACCACGGGCTTTCCAAATATTACTTGCAAATTCCACAAGAACTGTCTTTGAGGAACGCTCTCTAGAGGGGAAAGCTGTAACTCTGTGAGATGATTTCACAGAACACAAAGAAGTTTCCTCAGGAAAGCTTCTCTTTGTTTTCAGAGGATACTCCTTTTTCCCTATAGTCTCAACATATCCGAAATTCGTTCTCAGATCCCACAGAAATAAGATTAGGAAACAGATCCACGAAATACAGATGTAACTCTGTGAGTGGAAGCTCACACACTTCAAAAGCAGTTACTCAGAAAGTTTCTTTCCAGTTTTCTCTGAGGATGCACTTTTTCACCATAGCCCTATGGGCTCTCCAAATAATACTTTGAAAAAATTCCAAAAGAACAGGCTTAGCTAACTTAATTTTGAGGGCAAGCTGTAACTCTGTGAGAGATGAATTAACAAACACTAAGGAGTTTCTCAGGAAGTTTCTTCCAGTTTTCATCTGAGGATATTTCCTTTTTCACCATAGTCCCTCTGTGGGTTTCCAAATATCACTTTGGAAATTCCACAAGAACAGTCTTAGCGAAAGGTTTCTTGAGGGGAAAGCTGTAACTCTGTGAGATGATTTCCAGAACACAAGGATGATTCTCTAGAAAGCTTTTTCTCTCTTTGTTGTATGGGAGGATACTTTGGCCCCTATAGTCTTCAAAGGGATCCTAATATCAGTTCCTCGATTCCATAGAAATAAGGCTAGCAAACAGATCCACGAAATACAGCTGTAACCCTGTTAGTGGAAGTCACACATCACAAAGCAGTTTCTCAGAAAGCTTTTTTCCAGTTTTTCTCTGAGGATCGTTTCTTTTTCACACCATAGCCCTATGGGCTTCCAAACAATACTTTGCTAATTCCTAATAAGAACAAGCTTAGCGAAAAGGCTCTTGAGGGGAAAGCTGTAGGTCTGCTGTGGATCAATTTTGTAATGGTGAACACTAAGCAGTTTTTCTCAGGAAAGTTTCTTCCCCAGTTTTCATCTTCGAGAATATATCCTTTTCACCGTAGCCATCCATGGGCTTCCAAATATCACGTTGTAAATTCCACAAGACCAGTCTTTAGCGAGCGTTTGAGGGGAAAGCTGTAATTCTGTGAGATGATTTCAAATGACAAAGAAGTTTTTCAGAAAGCTTCTCTTTATTATATTAGGGTATTTCCATCGCACTATACTCTTTCAAAGGGGATCCAAATATCAGTTCTCATTCCACAGGAAAGGGTAGCAAACAGATCCAGGAAATACAGCCTGTCCTGTGAGTTTAAGTCACACATCACAAAGCAGTTTCTCAGAAAGTTTCTTTCCAGTTAGCTATTCTCTGAGGATATTTTTTCACCAGCCCTCTATGGGCTTCCAAATATCACTTTGCAAATTCCTCAATAACAGGCTTAGCGAATGGCTTCTGGAGGGGAAAGCGGTAACAGTGTGAGATGAATTAAGAAAACACTAAGCAGTTTCTCAGAAAGCTTCTTTCCAGTTTTCATCTGAGGATATTTCCTTTTTCACCATAGCCTTCTATGGTCTTCCAAATATTACTTTGTAAATTCCACAAGAACAGTCTTAGCTTAAAGGCTTCTTGAGGGGAAAGCTGTAACTCTGTGAGATGATTTCACAGAACACAAACTAGTTTCTCAGAAAGCTTCTTTCTCTTTGTTATCAGAGGATATTTCCTTTGGCCCTATAGTATTCAAAGGGATCCGAAATATCCGTTATCAGATTCCTCAGAAATAAGGCTAGCAAAGAGGTACACGAAATACATGTGTAACTCTGTGAGAGGAAGTCACACATGACAAAGCAGTTTCTCAGAAAGCTTCTTTCCAGTTTTTCTCTGAGGATATTTTCTTTTTCACGCTGCCCTCTATGGGCTTCCAAATATCACTTTGCAAATTCCACAAGAACAGGCTTAGCGAACGGATTCTTGAGGGGAAAGCTGTAAGTCTGTGAGATGAATTAACAGAACACTAAGCAGTTTCTCAGAAAGCTTCTTTCGAGTTTTCATCTGAGGATATTTCCTTTTTCACCGTATCCCTCCATTGGCTTCCAAATATCCCTTTGCAAATACCACAAGAACAGCCTTAGCGAAAGGCTTCTTGAGGGGAAAGCTGTAACTCTGTGAGATGATTTCACAGAACACAAAGAAGTTTCTCAGAAAGCCTCTTTCTCTTTGTTATCGGAGGATATTTCCTTTGGCCCTATAGTCTTCAAAGGGATCCCTATTATCAGTTCTCAGATTCCCCAGAAAGAAAGCTAGCACACAGATCCACGAAATACAGATGTAACTCTGTGAGTGCAAGTCACGAATCACAAATTAGTATCTCAGAAAGCTTCTTTCCAGTTTTTCTCTGATGATATTTTCTTTATCACCGTAGCCATTTATGGACTTCCAAATATCACTTTGAAATTCCCCAAGAGCAGCCATTGCGAACGGCTTCTTGAGGGGAAAGCTCTAACTCTGTGAGATGAATTAACAGAACACAAAGCAGTTTCTCAGAAAGCATCTTTGCAGTTTCCATCTGACGATATTAATTTTTTCACCATAGCCTTCCATGGGCTTCCAAATATCACTTTGCAAATTCCACAAGAATAGTCTCAGCGAAAGGCTTCTTGAGGGGAAAGCTGTAACTCTGCGATATGCTTTCACAGAGTACAAAGAAGTTTCTCAGAAAGCTTTTTTGTCTTTGTTATCGGATATTACCTTTGGCCCTACAGACTTCAAAGGGATCCGAAATATCAGATCTCAGATTCCACAGAAATAAGGCTAGCAAAGAGATCCACGAAATACAGATGTAACTCTGTGAGTGCAAGTCACATATCACAAATTAGTATCTCAGAAAGTTTCTTTCCAGTTTTTCTCTGAGGATATTTTCTTTTTCACCATAGCCCTCTAAGGGCTTCCAAATATCACTTTTAAATTCCACAAAAACAGGCTTAGCAGACGGCTTCTTGAGGAAGCTGTAACTCTGTCAGATGATTTCACAGAACCTGAAGCTAGTTTCTCAAGCTTCTTTCTCTTTGTATCGAGGACAATTCCTTTTGGCCCTATAGTCTTCAAAGTGATCCGGAAATATCCTTCTCAGATTCCCAGAAGTAAGGCCCAGCAACAGATCGTGAAGAAATGCAGCTCTAACTCTGTGTGAGAAGTCGCACATCACAAAACAGTTCCTCGGAAAGCTTCTTTCCAGTTTTTTCTCCTGAGGATGTGCCTTTCATCATTGCCCACTATAAGGAGCCTCCAAATATCACTTGCAGGAATTCCACAAGAACAGGCAGACGGCTTCTTTAGGGAAAGTTGTAGAAGTCTGTGAGATGAATTAACAGAACACTAAGCAGTTTCTCAGAAAGCTTCTTTGGTTTTCATCTCAGGATATTTCCTTTTCACCATATCCCTCCATTGGCTTCCAAATATCCTTTGCAGAGTGCAGGTAGCCTTGGCGAAAGACTGTGAGGGAAAGCTAACTAACTCTGTGAGATGATTTCACAGAACACAAAGTTTCTCAAGCCTCTTTCTCTTTGTTATCGGAGTATATTTCCTTTGGCCCTATAGTCTTCAAAGGATCCGAAGATTGTCAGTCTCCGATTCCCGCAGAAGAGAGCTAGCACACAGATCCTGAGAAATACAGCTGTAACTCTGTGAGTGCAAGTCACATATCACAAATTAATAGTATCTCAAGCTTCTTTCCAGTTTTTTCTCTGAGTATGTTTCTTTTTATAGCCTCTATGGAAGCTTCCAAATCACTTTGCAAATTCCACAAGAACATGCTTAGCGAACGACTACTTGAGAGAAAGCTGTAACTCTGTAGAGATGATTTCACAGAACACAAAAGAAGTTTCTCGAAATCGCTGCTTTCTCTTTATTCTATCGGAGGATATTTCCTTTGGCCTATGATCTTCAAAGGATCCAGAAATATCAGTTCTAAGATTCCACAGAAATAAGGCTAGCAAAAGTCCACGAATACACAGCTGTAACTATGTGAGTGGAGTCACACATCACAAAGCAGTTTCTCAGAAAGCTTCTTTCCAGTTTTTCTCCTAATGATATTTTTCTTTATCACCGTAGCAATTTATGGACTTCAAATGTCACTTTTGAAATTCCCCAAGAACAGCCATTGCAGACAGCTTCTTGAAGGAAAGCTAGCCAACTCTGTGAGATGAATTAACAGAACATAAAGCGGTTTCTCCAGAAAGCTTCTTTCCAGTTTTCATCTAGGGACATTTCCTTTCACCATAACCCTCATGGGCTTCAAATAACACTTTTACAGATTCCACAAGAACAGTCTTAGCGAAAGGCTTCTTGAGGTGAAAGCTGTAACTCTGTGAGATGATTTCACAGAACACAAAGAAGTTTCTCAGAAAGCTTCTTTCTCTTGGTTGTCGGAGGATATTTCCTTTGGCCCTGCAGACTTCAAAGGGATCCGAAATATCAGTTCTCAGATTCCACAGAAGTAAGGCTAGCAAACAGATCCACAAAATACAGCTGTAACTTTGTTAGTGGAAGTCACACATGACAAAGCAGTTTCTCAGAAAGCTTCTTTCCAGTTTTTCTCTGAGGATATTTTCTTTTTCACCATAGAACTCTATGGGCTTCCAAATATCACTTTGCCAATTCCACAAGAACTGTCTTAGCGAACGGCTTCTAGAGGGGAAAGCTGTAACTGTGTGAGATGAATTAACAGAACACTAAGCAGTATTTCAGAAAGCTTCTTTCCAGTTTTCATCTTAGGATATTTTCTTTTTCACCTTAGCCCTCCATAGGCTTCCATATAACACTTTGCAAATTCCACAAGAACAGTCGTAGCGAAAGGCTTCTTGAGGGGAAAGCTGTAACTCTGTGAGATGATTTCACAGAAAACAAAGAAGTTTCTCAGAAAGCTTCTTTCCATTTTTCATCTGTGGATATTTCCTTTTTCACCATAGCCCTCCATGGACCTCCAAATATCACTTTGCAAACTCCACAACAACGGTCTTAGCGAAAGGCTTCTTGAAATGAAAGCAGTAACTCTGTGACATGATTTCACAGAAGACAAAGAAGTTTCTCAGAAAGCTTTTTTCTCTTTGTTATCGGAGGATAGTTCCTTTGGCACTATAGTCTTCAAAGGGATCCCAAATATCAGTTCTCAGATTCCACAGAAATAATGTTAGCAAACAGATCCACGAACTACAGCTGTAACTCTGAGATTGGAAGTCACACATCGCAAAGCAGTTTCTCAGAAAGCTTCTTTCCAGTTTTTCTCTGAGGAGAATTTCTTTTTCACCACAGCCCTCTATGGGCTTCCAATATATCACTTTGAAAATTCCACAAGAACAGGCTTAGCGTACGGCTTCTTCAGGGGAAAGATGTAACTCTCTGAGATGAATTAACAGAACACAACCAGTTTCCCAGAAAGCTTCTTTCCACTTTTCATCTGAGGATATTTATTTTTTCGCCATAGTGCTCCATGGACTTCCAAATATAACTTTGCAAATACCAGAAGAACAGTCTTAGCGAAAGGCTTCTTGAGGGGAAAGGTGTAACTCTGTAACTCTGTGAGTGGAAATCACACATCACAAAGCAGTTTCTCAGAATGATTCTTTCCGAATTTCATCTGAGGATATTTCCTTTTTCACCATAGCCCTCCATGGGCTTCCAAATATCACTTTGCAAATTCCACAAGAACTGTCTTTGAGAACGGCTTCTAAAGGGGAAAGCTGTAACTCTGTGAGATGATTTAACAGAACACAAAGAAGTTTCTCAGAAAGCTTCTTTCTCTTTGTTATTGGAGGATATTTCCTATGACCCTATAGTCTTCAATGGGAACCGAAATATCCATTCATCAGATTCCACAGAAATAAGGCTAGCAAACAGAACCATGAAATACAGCTATAACTCTGTCAGTGCAAGTCACAGATCACAAAGAGGTTTCTCAGAAAGGTTCTTTCAGTTTTTTTCTGAGGATATTTTCTTTTTCACCATAGCCATCTTATGGTTTCTAAATATCTCTTTGCAAATTCCACAAGAAATTTAGCGAACGACTTTGAGGGAAAGCTGTAACCTGTGAGATGAATTAACGGAACACTACAGACTCCCAGAAAGTTTCTTTCCAGTTTTCATCTGAGGATATATCCTTTTTCACCATAGTCCTCCCTGGGCCTCCAAATATCATTTTGAGAATTCCACAAGAACAGTCTTAGCGAAAGGCTTCTTGAGGGGAAAATTGCAACTCTGTGAGATGATTTCATAGAACACAAGGAAGTTTCTCAGAAAGCTTCTTTCTCTTTGTTATTGGAGGTTATTTCCTTTGGCCCTATAGTCTTCAAAGGGATCCCAAATATCACTTCTCAGATTCCACAGAAATAAGGCTAGCAAACAGCTCCATGAAATACAGCTGTAACTCTGTGAGTGGAAGTCACACATCACAAAGCACTTTCTGAGAAGGCTTCTTTCCGGTTTTCATCTGAGGATATTTCCTTTTTCACCATATACCTCAATGGGCTTTCAAATATCACTTTGTAAATTCCACAAGAAAAGTCTTAGCGAAAGGCTTCTTGAGGGGAAAGCTGTAACTCTTTCAGATGATTTCACAGAACACAAAGAAGTTTCTCAGAAAGCTTCTTTCTCTTTATTATCGAAGGATGCTCTCGACCCTATACTCTTCAAAGGGATCCGAAATATCTGTTCTGAGATTCCACAGAAATAAGGCTAGCAAACAGCTCCACGAGATACAGCTGTAACTCTGTGAGTGGTAGTCACACATCACAAAGCAGTTTCAGAAAAATCTTCTTTCCAGTTTTTATCTGATGGTATTTTCTTTTTCACCGTAGCCCTCTATGGGCTTCCAAATATCACTTTACAAATTCCACAAGAACAGGCTTAACAAACGACTTATTGAGGGGAAAGCTGTAGCTCTGTGAGATGAATTAACAGAACACTAAGCAGTGTCTCAGAAAGCTTCTTTCCAGTTTTCATCTGAGGATATTTCCTTTTTCACCATAGCCTTCCATGGGCTTCCATATATCACTTGGCATATTCAACATAAACAGTCTTAGCAAAACGGTTCTTGAGGGGAAAGCTGTAACTCTGTGCAGTGATTTCACAGAACACAAAGTAGTTTCTCTGAAAGCTTCTTTCTCTTTGTTATCAGAAGATATTTCCTTTGGCCTTATAGTCTTCAAAGGGATCTGAAATATCAGTTCTCAGATTCCACAGAAATAAGGCTACCAAACAGCTGCACGAATACAGCTGTAACTCTGTGAGTTGAGGTCACACATCACAAAGCAGTTTCTGAGAAAGTTTCTTTCCAGTTTATCTCTGAGGACATTTTCTTTTTCACCATTTCACCCTATGGACTTCCAAATATCAGTTTGCAAATTCCACAAGAACAGGCTTAGTGAACGGCTTCTTGAGGGGAAAGCTCTACCTCTGTTAGATGAATTTACAGAACACTAAGCAGTTTCTCAGAAAGCTTCTTTCCAGTTTTCATCTGAGGATGTTTCCTTTTTCACCATAGCCCTCCAGTGCTTCCAAATACCACTTTGCAAATTCCAGAAGAACAGTCCTAGCGAAAGGCTTCTTGAGGGGAAAGGTGTAACTCTGTGAGATGATTTGACAGAACCCAAAGAAGTTCCTCAGAAAGCTTCTTTCCATTTGTTATCGGAGGATATTTCCTTTGGCCCTATATTCTTCAAAAGGGATCCGAAATATCAGTTCTCAGATTTCACAGAAATAAGGCTAGCAAACAGATCCACGAAATAGAGCTGTAACTCTGTGAGTGGAAGACACACATTACAAAGCAGTTTCTCAGAAAGATTCTTTCCAGTTTTTCTGTGAGGATATTTTCTTTTCCACCATAGCCATCTATGGGCTTCCAAATATCACTTTGCAAATTCCACAACAACAGGCTTAGCGAGCGGCTTCTTGAAGGGAAACCTGTAACTCTGTGAGATGAATTAACATTCCACTAAGCAGTTTCTCAGAAAACTTCTTTCCAGTTTTCATCTGAGGATACTTCTTTTTTCGCCATAGCCCTCTATGGGCTTCCAAATATCACTTTGGAAATTCCACACGAACAGTCTTAGCTAAAGGCTTCCTGAGGGGAAAGCTGTAACTCTGTTAGATGATTTCTCAGAACACAAAGAAGTTTCTCAGAAAGCTTCTTTCTCTTTGTTACCTGAGGATATTTCCTTTGGCCCTATAGTCTTCAAAGGGATCCGAAATATCAGTTCTCAGAATCCTCAGAAATAAGGCTAGTAAACAGATCCACGAGATACAGCTGTAACTCTGGAAGTGGCAGTCACACATCACAGAGCAGTTTCTCAGAAAGCTTCCTCCCAGTTTTTCTCTGAGGATATTTTCATTTTCTCGGTAACCCTCTATGTGCTTCCAAATATCACTTTCCGAATTCCACAAGAACAGGCTTCGCGTACGGCTTCTTGAGGGTAAAGCTGTAACTCTGTGAGTTGAATTAACAGAACACTAAGCAGTTTGTCAGAAAGCTTCTTTCCAGATGTCATCTGAAGATATTTCCTTTTTCATCATAGTCCTGCGTGGGCTTTGATATATCACTTTGCATTAAACAGAAGAACAGTCTTAGCGAAAGGCTTCTTGAGAGGAAAGCTGTAACTCTGTGGGATGATTTCACAGAACATAAAGAAGTTTCTCAAAAAGTTTCTTTCTCTTTGTTATCGGAGAATATATCTTTTGGTCCTATAGACTTCAAATGGATCCGAAATATCTGTTATCAGATTCCACAGAAATAAGGCTACCAAACAGTTCCATGATATACAACTGTAATTCTGTGAGTGGCAGTCACACATCACAAAACAGTTTCTCAGAAAGCTTCTTTCCAGTTTTTCTCTGAGGATATTTTCTTTCTCACCAAAGCCATCCATTGGCTTCCAAATATCACTTTGCAAATTCCACAAGAACAGGCTTAGCGAAAGCTTCTTGAAGGGAAAGCTGTAAATCTCTGAGATGAAATAACAGAACACTAAGCAGGTTCTCAGAAAGCTTCTTTGCAGTTTTCATCTGAGGATATTTCCTTTTTCAAGATGGCCCTCAATGGGCTTCAATATATCACTTTGCAAATTCCACAAGAAGCGGTTAGAGAACGGCTTCTTGAGAGGAAAGCTGTAACTCTGTCAGATGGATTAACAGAACACTAAGCAGTTTCTCAGAAAGCTTCTTTCCAGTTTTTCTCTGAGGATATTTTCTTTTCAACAAAAACCCTCTAAGGACTTCCAAAATATCACTATGCAAATTCCACAAGGCAGGCTTAGAACGGCTTCTTGAGGGAAACCTGTAACACTGTAAAGATGATTTCACGCAGAACACAAGGGACTTCCTCAAGCTTCTTTCTCTTTGTTATCGGAGGACCCTTTCCTTTGACTATAGACTTCAAAGGGGATCCGACATATCAGTTCTCGAATTTCCTAGAAATAAAAGGCTCATAAAAAGATCCTGAGAAATACAGCTGTAACTCTTTGGAAGCCCATGGAGGGCTATGGGCTTCCAAATATCACTTTGCAAATTCCACAGGAACAGTCTTAGCCATAGGCTTCTTGAGGGGAAAGCTGTAACTCTGTGAGATGATTTAAGAGAACACAAAGAAGTTTCTCAGAAAGCTTCTTTCTCTTTGTTATCAGAGGATATTTCCGTTGACCCTATAGTCTTCAATGGGATCCGAAATATCAGTTCTCAGATTCCACAGAAATAAGGCGAGCAAACAGATCCAAGAAACAGAGCTGTAACTCTGTGATTGGAAGTCACACTACACAAAGCAGTTTCTCAGAAAGCTTCTTTCCAGTTTTTCTCTGAGGATATTTTCTTTTTCACTATAGCCCTCTACGAGCTTCCAAATATCACTTTGCAAATTCCACAAGAACAGGCTTAGCGAACGGCTTGTTGAAGGGAAAGTTGTAACTCTGTGAGATGAATTAAAAGAACACTAATGAGATTTTCAGAAAGCTTCTTTCCAGTTTTTCTCTGAGGATATTTTCTTTTTCAACATAGCCCTCCATTATCTTCCAATTATCACTTTGCAAATTCCACAAGAACAGACTTAGCGAATGACTTCTTGAGGGGAAAGCTGTAACTCTGTGAGATGAATTAACAGAACACTAAGCAGTTTCTTAGAAAGCTTCTTTCCAGTTTTTCTCTTGAGTGATTTTCTTTTCAACAAGCAAGCCCTCTAAGGACTTCCAAATATCACTATGCAAATTCCACAAGAACAGGCTTAGCGAACGGCTTCTTGAGGGGAAACCTGTAACTCTGTAAGATGATTTCACAGAACACAAGGGACTTCCTCAGAAAGCTTCTTTCTCTTTGTTATCGGAGGATATTTCCTTTGGCGCTATAGACTTCAAGGGGATCCGACATATCAGTTCTCAGATTTCACAGAAATGAGGCTCGCAAAAAGATCCACCAACACAGCTGTAACCTGTGAGTGGAAGTCACACATCACAAAACAGTTTCTCACAAAGCTTCTTCCTTGTTTTTCTCTGAGGATATTTTCTTTTTCACAATAGCCCTCTACGGGCTTCCAAATATCACTTTGCAAATTCCACAAGAACAGGATTAGCGAACCCACTCAAAAGGAAAAGCTGTAATTCTGTGAGATGAATTAACAGAACACTAAGCAGTTTCTCAGAAACCTTCTTTCCAGTTTTTCTCTGAGGATAATTCCTTTTACACATAGCCCTCTAGGGGCCTTCATATATCACTTTGCAAATTCCACAAGAACAGGCTTAGTGAACGGCTTCTTGAGGTGAAAGCTGTAACTCTGTGAGATGAATTAACAGAACACTAAGCAGTTTCTCAGAAAGCTTCTTTCCAGTTTTCATCTGAGGATATTTCCTTTTTCACCTAGCCCTCCATTGGCTTCCAAATATCACCTTGCAAATTCCACTGAAACAGGCTTAGCGAGCGGCTTCTTGAGGTGAAAGCTGTAACTCTGTGAGATGAATTAACAGAACACTAAGCAGTTTTTCAGAAAGCTTCTTTCCAGCTTTCATCTGAGGATACTTCCTTTTACACCATAGCCCTCCATAGGCTTCCAAATATCACTTTGCAAATTCCACAACAACAGTCTTAGTGAAAGGCATCTTGAGAGGCAAGCTGTAACTCTGTGAAATAATCTCACAGAACACAAAGAAGTTTCTCAGAAACCTTCGTTCTCTTTGTCATTAGAGGACATTTCCTTTTGCCCTATAGTCTTCAAAGGGATCCGAAATAACAGTTCTCAGATTCCACAGAAAACATATTAGCAAACAGCTCCATGAAATACAGCTGTAACTCTGTGAGTGGAAGCTCACATCACAAAGCAGTTTCTCAGAAAGTTTCTTTCCAGTTTTTCTCTGAGGATATTTTCTTTTTCACCATAGCCCTCTATGGGATTCCAAATATCACTTTGCAAATTCCACAAAACAGGCTTACCGAACGGCTTCTTGAGGGGAAAGTAGTAACTCTGTGAGATGAATTAACACAACACTAAGCAGTTTCTCAGAAAGCTTCTTTCCAGTTTTCATCTGAGATTTCACCAGAAAGCACTCCATGGGCTTCCAAGTATCACTTTGCAAATCTCCACAAGAACAAACTTAGCTTAAAGGCTTCTTGAGGGGGAAAGCTGTAACTCTGAGAGATAATTTCACAGAACACAAGGAAGTATCTCTGAAACCTTCGTTCTCTTTGCTGTTAGAGGATATTTCCTTTCGCCCTATGGTCTTCAATGGGATCCGAAATATCAGTTCTCAGATTCCACAGAAAAAAGGCTAGCAAATAGATCCACGAAATACAGCTGTAACTCTGTGAGTGGAAGTCACACATCACAAAGCAGTTTCTCAGAAAACCTCTTTCCAGTTTTTCTGTGAGGATATTTTCTTTTTCAACATAGCCCACTATGGGCTTCCAAATATCACCTTGCAAATTCCACAAGAACAGGCTTAGCGAACGGCTTCTTGAAGGGAAAGCTGTAAATCTGTGAGATGAATTAACAGAACACTAAGCAGTTTCTACGAAAGCTTCTTTTCAGTTTTCATCTGAGGATATTTCCCTTTTCACAATAGCCCTCCATGGGCTTCCTAATATCCCTTTGCAAATTCCACAAGAACAGTCTTAGCGAAAGGCTTCTTGAGGCGAAAGCTGTAACTCTGTGAGATAATTTCACAGAACACAAGGAAGTTTCTCTGAAACCTTCGTTCTCTTTTTTATCGGAGGATATTTCCTTTGGCCCTATAGTCTTCATAGGGAACCGAAATATCAGTTCTCAGATTCCACAGAAATAAGGCTAGCAAACAGATCCACGAAATACAGCTGTAACTCTGTGAGTGAAAGTTACACATCACAAAGCAGTTTCTCACAAAGCTTCTTCCCTGTTTTTCTCTAAGGATATTATCTTTTTCACCATAGCCCTCTACGGGCTTCCAAGTATCACTTTGCAAATTCCACAAGAACAGGCTTATCGAACCACTTCTTGAAGGGAAAGCTGTAACTCTGTGAGATGAATTAAGATAACACTAAACAGTTTCTCAGAAACCTTCTTTCCAGGTTTTCTCTGAGGATAATTTCTTTTCAACATAGCCCACTTTGGGCCTTCAAATATCACTTTGCAAATTCCAGAAGAACAGGCTTAGAGGACGGCTTCTTGAGGGGAAAGCTTAACTCTGTGAGATGAATTAACAGAACACTAACTGCTCTCTGTAAAGCCTCTTTATACATTTGAGGATATTTTCTTTTTTCACCATAGTCTCCAAGGGTTTCCAAATTGTCACTTTGCAAATTCCATACAAGAACAGTCTTAGCTTAAATGTTTCTTCAGCGTGAGTGTAACTCTGTCAGATGATTTCACGAACACAAAGAAGTTCCTCAGACAGCTTCTCTTTCTCTCTTTGTTATCGGGAGGATATTTCCTTTGGCCCTATTGTCTTCAAAGGGATCCGAGATATCAGTTCACAGATTCCACAGAAATAAGGCTAGCAAACAGCTACATGAAATACACCTGTAACTCTGTGAGTGGAAGTCACACATCACAAAGCAGTTTCTCAGAAAGCCTCTTTACAGTTTTTCTCTGAGGATATCTTCTTTTTCACTATAGCCCTCTACGGGCTTCCCAAGATGACTTTGCAAATTCCACAAGAACAGGCTTAGCGAACGGCTTCTTGAATGGAAAGCTGAAACTCTGTGAGATGAATTAAAAGAACACTAAGCAGTTTCTCAGAAAGCTTCTTTCCATTTTTTCTCTGAGGATATTTTCTTTTTCAACATAGCCCTCCCATTAGCTCCACCATCACTTGCAAATTCCACAAGAACAGACTGAGCGAACGACTTTGAGGGGAAAGCTGTAACTCTGTGAGATGAATTAACAGAACACTAATCAGGTTCTCAAAAAGATTCATTCCTGTTTTTCTCATGATATTTTCTTTTTTCAACATAGCCCTATGGGCTTCCCAAATATCATTTTCAACTCTTACAAGAATAGGCTTAATCTTAACGGCTTCCTGAGCTGAAAGCTGTAACTCTGTGAGATGATTTCACAGAACACAAAGAAGTTTCTCAGAAAGCTTCTTCTTGCCATCGGAGGATATTTCCTTTGGCCCTATACTCTTCAAAGGGATCCAGCCACTACTTCGATTCCACAGAAATAAAGTAGCAAAAACATTGATGAAATACAGCGGTAACTCTGTGAGTGGAAATTACACATCACAAAACATTTTCTCACTAAGCTTCTTCCCTGTTTTTCTCTGAGGATAGTTTCTTTTTCAAGCACTATATAGCTTCCATGGGCTTCCAAATATCACTTTGCAAATTCCACAAGAACAGGCTTAGCGAACCACTTCTTGAAGGGAAAGCTGTAACTCTGTGATATGAATTAACAGAACACTCAACTGTTTCCCAGAAACCTTCTTTCCTGTTTTTCTCTGAGGATAATTTCTTTTCAACATAGCCCTCTATGTGCCTTCAAACATCACTTTGCAAATTCCACATCAAAAGGCTTACTGAACGGCTTCCTGAGGGGAAAGCTGTAACTCTGTGAGATGAATTAACTGAACACTAAGCAGTTTCTCAGAAAGCTTCTTCATAGATTTCATCTGAGGATATTTCCTTTTTCACCATAGCACTCCATAGGCTTCCAAATATCACTTTGCAAATTCCACAATAACAGTCTTAGCTATAGGCTTCCTGAGGGGAAAGATGTAACTCTGTGAGATGATTTCACAGAACACAAAGAAGTTTCTCAGAAAGGTTCTTTCTCTTTGTTATCGGAGGGTATTTCCTTTGGCCCTATAGTCTTCCAAGGGATCCGAAATATCAGTTCTCGGTTTCATGGAAATAAGCCTAGCAAACAGCTCCACGAAATACAGCTGTAACTCTGTCAGTGGAAGTCACACATCACAAAGCAGTTTCTCAGAAAGCTTCTTTCCAGTTTTTTCTGAGGATATTTTCTTTTTCACTATAGCCCTATATGGGCTTCCAAATATCACTTTGCATATTCCTCAAAAACACGCTTAGCGAACGGCTTCTTCAAGGGAAACGTGTAACTCTCTGCGATGAATTAAAAGAACACTAATCAGTTTCTCAGAAATCTTCTTTTCAGTTTATCTCTGAGGATATTATCTTTTTCAACATAGCCCTCCATTGGCTTCCAATTATCACTTTGCAAATTCCACAAGAACAGAGTTAGCGAATAATTTCTTGAGGGGAAAGCTGTAACTCTGTGAGATGAATTAACAGAACACTAAGCAGTTTCTCAGAAAGCTTCTTTCCAGTTGTTCTCTAAGGATATTTTCTTTTTCATCATAGCCCACTAAGGGCTTCCAAATATCACTTTGCAAATTCCACAAGAACAGGCTTAGCGAACTGCTTCTTGAGGGGAAAGCTGTAACTCTGTGAGATGATTTCACAGAACACAAAGGAGTTTCTCAGAAAGCTTCTTTCTCTTTGTTATCTGAGGATATTTCCTTTGGCCCTATAGACCTCAAAGGGATCCGAAATATCAGTTCTCATATTTCACAGAAATAAGGCTAGCATAAAGATCCACGAAATACAACTATAACTCTGTGAGTGGAAGTCACACATCACAAAACAGTTTCTCACAAAGTTCTTCCTTGTTTTTCTCTGAGGATATTTTCTTTTTCACCACAGACCTCTACGGGCTTCCAAATATCACTTTGCAAATTCCAGTGGAATAGTCTTAGCCATATGCTCCTTGAGGGGAAAGCTGTAACTCTGTGACATGATTTCACAGAACACAAAGAATTTTCTCAGAAAGCTTCTTTCTCTTTGTTATCACAGGATATTTCCTTTGGCCCTATAGTCTTCAAAGGGATCCAAAATATCCGTTCTCAAATTCCACAGAAATAAGGCTAGCAAACAGATCCACGAAATTCAGCAGTAACTCTGTGAGTGGAAGTCACACATCACAAAACAGTTTCTCACAAAGCTTCTTCCCTGTTTTTCTCTAAGGATATTTTCTTTTTCACCATAGCCCTCTACGGGGTTCCAAATATCACTTTGCAAAATCCACAAGAACAGGCTTAGCGAACCACTTTTTGAAGGGAAAGCTGTAACTCTGTGAGATGAATTAACAGAACACTAAACAGTTTCTCAGAAACCTTCTTTCCAGTTTTTCTCTGAGGATAATTTCTTTTCCACATGGCCCACTATAGGGCTTCAAATATCACTTTGCAAATTCCACAAGAAAAGGCTTAGCGAACGGCTTCTTGAAGGGAAAGCTGTAACTCTGGAGATGAATTAACAGACCACCAAGCAGTTTCTCAGAAATCTTCTTTATAGATTTCATCTGAGAATATTTCCTTTTTCACCATAGCCCTCCATGGGCTTCCAAATATCAGTTTGCAAAATCCACAAGAACTGTCTTAGCGAAAGGCTTCTTGAGGGGAAAGCTGTAACTCTGTGAGATGATTTCACAGAACACAAAGAAGTTTCTCAGAAAGCTTCTTTCTCTTTGTTATCTGAGGATATTTCCTTTCGCCCTATAGTCTTCAAAGGGATCCGAAATATTTGTTCTCAGATTAAACAGAAATAAGGCTAGCAAACAGCTCCACGAAATACCGCTGTAACTCTGTGAGTGGAAGTCACACGTCACAAAGCAGTATCTCACAAACCTTCTTTGCACTTTTTCTCTGAGGATATTTCCTTTTTCTCCATAGCCCTCTCTGAGCTTCCAAATATCACTTTGCAAATTCCACAACAACAGGCTTAGCGAGCAGCTTCTTGAGGGGAAAGCTGTAACTCTGTGAGATGAATTAACAGAAAACTAAGCAGTTTCTCAGAAAGCTTCTTTCCAGTTGTCATCTGAGCATATTTCCTTTTCCACCATAGCCCTCCATGGCCTTCCCAATATCACTTTGCCAATTCCACAAGAACTCTCTTTGCGAAAGGCTTCTTGAGGGGAAAGCTGTAACTCTGTGAGATGATTTCACAGAACACAAAGAAGTTTCTCAGAAAGCTTCTTTCTGTTTGTTATCGGAGGATATTTCCTTTGGCCCTATAGTCTTCAAAGGGATCTGAAATATCTGTTCTCAGATTCCACAGAAATAAGGCTAGCAAACAGATCCACAAATTCAGCAGTAACTCTGTGAGTGGAAGTCACACATCACAAAACAGTTTCTCACAAAGCTTCTTCCCTGTTTTTCTCTAAGGATATTTTCTTTTTCACCATAGCCCTCTACGGGGTTCCAAATATCACTTTGCAAAATCCACAAGAACAGGCTTAGCGAACCACTTTTTGAAGGGAAAGCTGTAACTCTGTGAGATGAATTAACAGAACACTAAACAGTTTCTCAGAAACCTTCCTTCCAGTTTTTCTCTGAGGATAATTTCTTTTCAACATGGCCCACTATGGGCCTTGAAATATCACTTTGCAAATTCCACAAGAAAAGGCTTAGCGAACGGCTTCTGGAAGGGAAAGCTCTAACTCTGAGAGATGAATTAACAGAACACTAAGCAGTTTCTCAGAAAGCTTCTTTATAGATTTCATCTGAGAATATTTCCTTTTTCACCATATCCCTCCATGGGCTTCCAAATATCAGTTTGCAAATTCCACAGGAACAGTCTTAGCGATAGGCTTCTTGAGGGGAAAGCTGTAACTCTGTGCGATGATTTCACAGAACACAAAGAAGTTTCTCAGAAAGCTTCTTTCTCTTTGTTATCGGAGGATATTTACGTTGGCCCTATTGTCTTCAATGGGATCCGAAATATCAGTTCTCAAATTCCACAGAAATAAGGCTAGCGAACAGCTACACGAAATACACCTGTAACTCTGTGAGTGGAAGTCACACATCACAAAGCAGTTTCTCAGAAAGCTTCTTTCCAGTTTTTCTCTGAGGATATTTTCTTTTTCAAAGAGCCCTCCATTTTCTTCAAATTATCACTTTGCAAACTCCACAAGAACAGGCTTAGAGAACGGCTTCTTGAAGGGAAAGCTGTAACTCTGTGAGATGAATTCACATTACACTAAGCAGTTTCTCAGAAAGCTTCTTTCCAGTTTTAAGCTCAGCATATTTCCTTTTTCACAATAGCACTCCATGGGCTTCCAAATATCACTTTGCAAATACCAGAAGAACAGTCTTGGCGAAAGGCATCTTGATGGGAAAGCTGTAACTCTGTGAGATGATTTCACAGAACACAAAGAAGATTCTCAGAAAGCTTCTTTCTGTTTGTTATCGGAGGATATTTCCTTTGGCCGTATAGTCTTCAGAGGGATCTGAAATATCAGTTCTCAGATTCCACAGAAATAAGGCTAGCAAAGAGCTCCACGAAATACATCTGTAAATCAGTGAGTGGATGTCACACAACACAAAGCAGTTTCTCAGAAAGCATCTTTCCTGTTTTTCTCTGAGGAGATTTTCTTTTTCACAATAGCCCTCTAAGGGCTTCCAAGTATCACTTTGCAAATTCCACAAGAACAGGCTTAGAGAACGGCTTCTTGAGTGGGGAGCTGTAACTCTGTGAGATGATATCACAGATCACAAAGGAGTTTCTCGGAAAGCATCTTTCTCATTTTTATCGGAGGATATTTCCTTTGGCCCAATAGTCTTCAAAGGGATCCGAAATATCTGTTCCCAGATTAAACAGAAATAAGGCTAGCAAACAGCTCCAGGAAATACTACTGTAACTCAGTGAGTGGAAGTCACACATCACAAAGCAGTTTCTCAGGAAGCTTCTTTCCAGTTTTTATCTGAGGATATTTTCTTTTTCAACATAGACCTCTACGGGCTTCCAAATATCAATGTGCAAATTCCACAAGAACAGTCTTAGCCAACGGCTTCTTGAGGGGAAAGCTGTAACTCTGTGAGATGAATTACGAGAACACAACACAGTTTCTCAGAAAGCTTCTTTCCTGTTTTTATGTGAGGATATTCTCTTTTTCACCATAGCCATCCATGGGCTTCCAAATATCACTTTGCAAATTCCACAAGGACAGTCATAGCCAAGGGCTTCTTGAGGGGAAAGCTGTAACTCTGTCAGATGAATTCACAGATCACAAAGAAGTTTCTCAGAATGCCTCTTTCTTATATTTATCGGAGGACATTTCTTTGGCCCTATAGTCTTCAAAGGGATCCGAAATATCAGTTCTTAGATTCCAAAGAAATAAGGCTAGCAATGAGATCCACGAAATACAGCTGTAACTCAGTGAGTGGAAGTCACACATCACAAAGTAGTTTCTCAGGAAGCTTCTTACCAGTTTTTATCTGGGGATATTTTCTTTTTTACCATACCCTCCATGGCCTTCTGAATATCAATTTGCAAATTCCACAATAACAGTCTTAACGAACGGCTTCTTGAGAGGAAAGCTGTAACTCTGTGAGATGAATTAACAGAACACAAAGCAGGTTGTCAGAAAGCTTCTTTACAGTTTTTCTCTGAGGATATTTTCTTTTTCACCATCGCCCTCCATGGTCTTCCAAATATCACTTTGCGAATTCCACAAGAACAGTCATAGCGAACGGATTCTTGAGGGGAAAGCTGTAACTCTGTGAGTTGAATTCAGAGATCACAAAGAAGTTCTCAGAAAGCTTCTTTCTCATTTGTATCGGAGGATATTTCCTTGGCCCTATAGTCTTCAAAGGGATCCGAAATATCAGTCCTCAGATTCCACAGAAATAAGGCTAGCAAACAGCTCCACGAAATACAGCTGTAACTAAGTGAGTGGAAGTCACACATCAGAAAGCATTTTCTCAGGAAGCTTCTTTCCTCTTTTAATCTGAGGATATTTTCTTTTTCACCATAGCCCTCCATGGGCTTCCAAATATCACTTTGCAAATTCCACAAGAACAGTCTTAGCGAAAGGCTTCTTGAGGGGAAAGCTGTAACTCTTTGAGGTGATATCACAGATCACAAAGAAGTTTCTCAGAAAGTAACTTTCTCATTTTTATCGGAGGATATTTCCTTTGGCCCAATAGTCTTCAAACGGATCCGAAATATCAGTTCTCAGATTCCACGGAAATAAGGTTGGCAAACCGCTCCTCGAAATATAGCTGTAACTCAGTGAATGGAAATCACACATCACAAAGCAGTTTCTCAGAAACCTCCTTTCCAGTTTTTATCTGAGGATATTTTCTTTTTCACGATAGCCCTTCAGGGGTTTCCAAATATCACTTTGCAAATTCCACAAGAACAGTCTCAGCGAAAGGCTTCTTGAGGGGAAAGCTGTAACTCTGTGAGATGATATCACAGATCACAAAGAAGTTTCTCAGAAAGCATCTTTCTCCTTTTTATCGGAGGATATTTCCTTTGGCCCAATAGTATTCAAAGGTATCCGAAATATCAGTTCTCAGATTCCAAAGAAATAAGGGTAGCAAACAGTTCCACGAAATACTGCTGTATCTCAGTGAGTGGAAGTCACACAACACAAAGCAGTTTCTCAGGAAGCTTCTTTCCAGTTTTTCTCTGAGGATATTTTCTTTTTCACCTTAGACCTCTATGGGTTTCCAAATATCAATTTGCAAATTCCACAAGAACAGTCTTAGCCATCGGCTTCTTGTGGGGAAAGCTGTAACTCTGTAAGATGAATTAGGAGAACACATAGCAGTTTCTCAGAAAGCTTCTTTCCAGTTTTTATCTGAGGATATTTTCTTTTTCACCATAGCCCGCCATGGGCTTCCCAATATCACTTTGCAAATTCCACAAGAACACTCTTAGCGAAAGGCTTCTTGAGGGGAAAGCTGTAACTCTGTGAGACGAATTAACAGAACACAAAGCAGTTTCTCAGAAAGCTTCTTTCTAGTTTTTATCTGAGGATATTTTCTTTTTCACCGTAGCCCTCCTGGGCTTCCAAATATCACTTTGCGATTCCCACAGTAACAGTCTTAGCGAAAGGCTTATTGAAGTAATCCTAGCAAACAGCTCCAGGAAATACAGCAGTAACTCAGTGATTGGAAGTCACACATCACAAAGCAGTTTCACAGAAAGCTTCTTTCCACTTTTTGTCTGGGGATATTTTCTTTTTCACCATACCCTTCTATGGGCTTCCAAATATCAGTTTTGCAAATTCCGCAAGAACAGTCTTAGAGAACGGCTTCTTGACGGGAAAACTGTAACTCTGTGAGGTGAATTAACAGAACACAAAGCAGTTTCTTAGAAAGCTTCTTTCCAGTTTTCATCTGAGGATATTTTCTTTTTCACCGTAGCCCTCCATGGGCTTCCAAATATCACTTTGCAAATTCCACAAGAACAGACTTAGCGAAAGGCTTCCTGAGGGGAATGCTGTAACTCTGTGAAATGAATTCTCAGATCACAAAAAGTTTCTCAGAAAGCTTCTTTCCAGTTTTTATCTGAGGATATTTTCTTTTTCACCATGGACCTCTATGGACTTCCAATTATCACTTTGCAAATTCCACAAGAACAGTCTTAACGAACGGCTTCTTGAGGGGAAATCTGTAACTCTGTGAGATGAATTCACAGATCACTAAGAAGTTTCTCAGAAACCTTCTTTCTCTTTTTTATCAGAGGATATTTCCTTGGCCCTATAGTCTTCAAAGGATTCGGAAATATTAGTTCTCAGATACCACAGAAATAGGGCTAACAAAGAGCTCCATGAAATACAGCTGTAACTCAGTGATTTGAAGTCACTGGTCACAAAGCAGATTCTCAGAAAGCTTCTTTCCAGTTTTTTATCTGAGAATGTTTTCTTTTTCACCATAGCCCTCCATGGGCTTCCAAATATCACTTTGCAAATTCCACAAGAACAGTCTTAGCGAAAGTCTTCTTGAGGGGAAAGCTGTAACCCTGTGAGTTGAATTCACAGATCACAAAGAAGTTTCCCAGAAAACTTCTTTCTCATTTTTATCAGAGAATATTTCCTTGGCCCTATAGTCTTCAAAGGGTTCCGAAATATCTGTTCTCATATTCCACAGATATAGGGACAGCAAACAGCTCCATGAAATAGAGCTGTAACTCAGTGAGTTGAAGTCACACATTGCAAAGAAGTTTCACAGAAAATTTCTTTCCAGTTCAAATCTGAGGATATTTTCTTTTTCACCATAGCCGTCAATGGACTTCCAAATATCACTTTGGAAATTCCATAAGAACAGTCTTAGCGAATGGCTTCTAGGGGGGAAGCTGTAACTGTGTGAACTGAATTCCCAGATCACAACTCAGTTTCTCAGAAAGCTTCTTTCCAGTTTTTATCTGAGGATATTTTCTTTTTCACCGTAGCCCTCCATGGGCTTCCAAATATCACTTAGGAAGTTCCAGAAGAACAATCTTTGAGAACAGCTTCTAGAGGGGTAAGCTGTAACTCTGTGAGATGAATTCACAGATCACAAAGAAGTTACTCAGAAAGCTTCCTTTTCATTTTTATCGGAGAGTGTTTCCTTTGGCCCTATCGTCTTTCAAGGGATCCTAGATATCAGTTCTCAGATTCCACAGAAATATGGCCAGCAAACAGCTCCAGGAAATACAGCTGTAACTCAGTGAGTGGAAGTCACACATCACAAAGCACTTTCTCAGAAAGCTTCTTTCTAGTTTTTATCTGAGAATATTTTCTTTTTCAACATAGCCCTCTATGTGCTTCCAAATATCACTTTGCAAATTCCACAAGAACAGTCTTAGCGAACTGCTTCTTCAGGGGAAAGCTGTAACTATGTGAGATGAATTAACAGAACAAAGCATTTTCTCAGAAAGCTTCTTTCCTGTTTTTATCTGAGTATATTTTCTTTTTCACTGTAGCCCTCCATTGGCTTTTTTCTTCTTCTTTTTTCTTTTGGTTTCTCTTCTCACTTCATTTCATTCATTTGATTCTCAATCGCTGATACTCTTTCTTCCAGTTGATCTAGTCGGTTACTGATGCTTGTGCATTTGTCACATATTTCTCGTATCATGGTTTTCATCTCTTTCATTTCGTTTATGACCTTCTCTGCATTAATTACTCTATCTATCAATTCTTCCACTCTTTTTTCAAGCTTTTTAGTTTCTTTTCACAGGGTACGTAATTCCTCCTTTAGCTCTGAGAAGTTTGATGGACTGAAGCCTTCTTCTCTCATCTCGTCAAAGTCATTCTCTGTCCAGCTTTGATCCTTTCCTGGCGATGAGCTGCGCTCCTTTGCAGTGGGAGGTGCACTCTTATTTTTTGAATTTCCAGCTTTTTCTGCCTTGCTTTTTCCCCATCTTTGTGGTTTTATCTGCCTCTGCTTTTTGATGATGGTGACGTGTTGATGGGGTTTTGGTGTCGTGTTGATGGGGTTTTGGTGTAGGTGTCCTTCCTGTTTGAAAGTTTTCCTTCTAACAGTCAGGACCCTCATCTGTAGGTCTGTTGGGGATTGCTTGAAGTCCACTCCAGACCCTGTTTGCCTGGGTATCAGCAGCAGAGGCTGCAGAAGATAGAATATTGCTGAACGGCAAGTGTACCGGTCTGATTCTTACTTTGGAAGCTTCCTCTCAGGCGTGTTCTCCACCCTATGAGGTGTGGGGTGACAGACTGCCCCAGTGGGGGATGTCTCCCAGTTAGGCTACTCAGGGGTCATGGACCCACATGAGCAGGCAGCATGTCCCTTCTCAGATCTCAACCTCCGTGTTGGGAGATCCACTGCTCTCTTCAAAGCTGTCAGATGGAGTCGTTTGCGTCTACAGAGGTTTATGCTGCATTTTTGTTGTTGTTGTTGTTGTTGTTGTTGTTTAGCTGTTCCCTGTCCCCAGAGGTGGTGTCTACAGAGACAGGCAGGTATCCTTGAGCTGCTGTGAGCTCCACCCAGTTCGAGCTTCCCAGAGGCTTTGTTTACCTACATAAACCTCAGCAGTGGCGGGCGCCTCTGCCCCAGCCTCACTGCTGCCTTGCGGTTAGATTGCAGACTGCTGTGCTAGCAATGAGGGAGGCTCCGTGGGCATGAGACCCTCCCAGCCAGGTGAGAGATATAATCTCCTGGTGTGCCCGTTTGCTTAAAGCGCAATATTGGGGTGGGAGTTACCCAATTCTCCAGGTGTTGTGTGACTCAGTTCCCCCAGCTAGGAAAAGGGATTCCCTTCCCCCTTGCGCTTCCCAGGTGAGTCGATGCCTCGCCTTGCTTCAGCTTTCACTGGTCAGGCTGTAGCAGCTGACCAGCACAGACTCTCCGGTATTCGCTAGTGAGATGAACCCAGTACCTCAGTTGAAAATGCAGAAATCACCGGTCTTCTGTGTCGCTCGCGCTGGGAGTTGGACCTGGAGCTGTTCCTATTTGGCCATCTTGCTCCGCCCTGATATTTCCTTTTTCACTGTAGCCGTCAAAGCACTTCCAAATATCATTTAGCAGATTCCACGAGAAGAGTGTTAGCAAACAGCTACATGAACAGGAAGGTGGAACTCTGTGAGATGAATGCACAGGTCACATAGAAGATTCTCAGAACGTTTCCTTTCAGTTTTTATCTAAAGATATTTCCCTTTTCACTGTACCATCAATGTGCTCCCCAACATCACTTTTCAGATTCCATGATAAGAGTGTTAGCAAACAGCTACATGAATAGAAAGGAGGAACTCTGTGAGATGAACTCAGAGATAAGAAAGACATTTCTCAGAAATCTTCTTTCTCATTTTTATTTGGGGATTTTTCCTTTGGCTGCGTACTCCTCCAAGTGATCTGAAATATCCGTTCTCATATTCAACAAAAAATGGGCCAGCAAACAGCTCCAAGGAATACAGCTGTTACTCAGTGTGTTGATTTCACACATCAAAAAGCAGTTTCTCAGAAAGCTTCCTTCTACTTTTCATGTGAAGATATTTTCTTTGTCACCGTCAGCTTCATTGGGCAAAGAAATATCCCACTGCAGATTTCAAGAAAACTGTGTTAGCCAACTGATCAACGAAAACAAAGGTGTAACTCTGTGAGTTGCATTCACACGTCACAATGCAGTTTCTTAGAACGCTTCTTTTCAGCTTTCATCTGAAGATATTTCCTTTTTCACTTTAGCCATCAATGATCTCCCAAATATCACTTAGCAGATTCTACAAGAAGAGTGTTAGCAAACAGCTACATGAACAGAAAGGTGGAATTCAGTGAGATGAATGCACAGGTCACATAGAAGTTTCCCAGAACATTTACTTTCAGTTTTCATCTGAAGATATTTCCTTTTTCACTGTAGCCCACAATGAGCTGCCAAATATCACTTTGCAGATTCTAGAAGAGTGTCAGCAAACGGCTACATGAACAGAAATGTGGAACTCTGTGAAGTGAACTCAGAAATCAGAAAGATATTTCTCAGAAATCTTTTTTCTCATTTTTATCTGGGGATATTTCCCTTGGCTGTATAATCCTATAAGCGATCAGAAATATCGGTTTTCAGATTCAACAATAACTGGACTGCCAAACAGCTCCATGAAATACAGCTGTAACTCAGTGAGTTGAATTCAAACATCACAAAGCAGTGTCTCAGAATGCTTCCTTCTACTTTTTATCTGAAGATATTTCATTTGTCACCCTAAATTTCATTGGGCAAAGAAATATCCCACTGCAGATTTCAAGAAAACTATGTTAGCAAACTGATCAATGAACAGAAAAGTGTAACTCTGGGAGTTGCATTCACACGTCACAATGCAGTTTCTCAGAACGCATCTTTTCACTTTTTATCTGAAGATAATTCCTTTTTCACTGTAGCCGCCAACGCGCTCCCAAATATCAGTTAGCAGATTCCAGGAAAAGAGGGTTAGCAAACAGCTACAAGAAGAGAAATGTGAAACTCTGTGAGATGAAAGCACAGGTCACATAGAAGTTTCTCAGAACGCTTCCTTTCAGTATTTTTCTGAAGGTATTTAATTTTTCACTGTAGCCCACGATGCGCTCCCAAATATCACTTTGCAGATTCCACGAGAAGAGTGTTGGCAAACAGCCACATGAAAAGAAAGGTGGAACTCTGTGAGATGAACTCAGAGATCAGAAAGACATTTCTCAGAAATCCACTTTCTCGTTTTTATCTGGGAATATTTCCTTTGGCTATATACTCCTCCAAGTGACCCGAAATATCGGTTCTCAGATTCAACAAAAACTGGACTACCAAGAGCTCCATGAAATACAGCTGTAACTCAGTGAGTTGAATTCACACATCACAAAGCAGTTTCTTGGAAAGCTTCTTTCTATTTTATCTGAAGCTATTTCCTTTGTCACCGTAAGCTTCATTGGGCAAAGGAATATCCCACTGTAGGTTTCAAGAAACTGTCTTAGCAAACTGATCAATGCACAGAAAAGTGTAACTCTGTGAGTAGCATTCACCCGTCACAATGCAGCTTCTCAGAATGCTTCTTTTTAGTTTTTATCTGAAGATATTTCCTTTTTCACTGTAGCCGTCAAAGTGCTACCAAATCTCATTTAGCAGATTCCATGAGAAGCGTGTTAGCAAACAGCTACATGAACAGAAAAGTGGAACTGTGTGAGATGAACTCAGAGTTCAGAAAGACATTCTCCAGAAATCTTCCTTCTCCTTTTATCTGGGAATATTTCCTTTGGCTGTATAGTCCTCCAAGCGATCCGAAATATAGGTTCTCAGATTCAACAAAAACTTGACTAGCAAACAGCTTCATGAAATACCACAGTAACTCAATGAGTTCAATTCACACAGCACAAAGCAGTTTCTCAGCAAGCTTCTTTCTACTTTATATCTGAAGATATTTCCCTTGCCAGCGTAAGCTTCATTAGGCAAACAAATATCCCACTGCAGATTACAAGAAAACAGTTTTAGCAAACTGATCAATGAACAGAAAAGTGTAACTCTGTGAGTTGCATTCACACGTCAAAATGCAGTTTCTCAGAACGCTTCTTTTCTGTTTTTTTCTGAAGATATTTCCTTTTTCACTGAGCCGTCAACACGCTCCCAAATATCACTTCGCAGATTCCACGAGAAGTGTGTTAGCAAACAGCTACATGAACAGAAAGGTGAAACTCTGTTAGATGAATGCACAGGTCACATAGAAGTTTCTCAGAATGCTTCCTTTCAGTTTTTATCTGAAGATATTTCCTTTTTCACTGTAGCCCTCAAAGTGCTCCCATAAACAGCTACATGAACACAAAGGTGGAACTTTGTGAGATGAACTCAGAGATCAGAAAGACATTTCGCAGAAATCTTCTTTCTCATTTTTATCTGAGGCTATTTCCTTTGGTGTATACTCCTTCAAGCGATCCGAAATATCGGTTCTCAGATTCCACAAAAACTGGAGTAGCAAAGAACTCCACAAAATACAGCTGCAACTCAGTGAGTTGAATTCACACATCACAAAGCAGTTTTTCAGAAAGCTTCTTTCTACTTTTCATCTGAAGGTATTTCCTTTGTCACCGTAAGCTTCACTGGACAAAGAAATATGCAACAGCAGATTTCAAGAAAACTGTGTTAGCAAGCTGATCAAGAACCGAAAAGTGTAACTCTGTGAGTTGCTCTCACACGTCACAATGCAGCTTCACAGACTGCTTCTTTTCAGTTTTTATCCAAAGATATTTCCTTTTTCACTGTTGTCATCAATGCGCTCCCAAATATCACTTAGCAGATTCACCGAGAAGAGTGTTAACAAACAGCTACAAGAACAGAAAGGTGGAATTCTGTGAAATGAATGCACAGGTCACATAGAAGTTTCTCAGAACGTTTCCTTTCAGTTTTTATCTGAAAGGTATTTCCTTTTTCACTGTAGCCCTCAATGCGCTCTCAAATATCACTTAGCAGATTCCACGAGAAGACTGTTAGCAAAAAGTTACATGAACCGAAAGGTGGAACTCTTTGAGATGAATGTACAGTCACACAGAAGTTTCTCAGAACACTTCCTTTCAGTTTTTATCTGATGATATTTCCTTTTTCACTGAGGTCGTCAATGCACTCCGAAATATGAATTAGCATATTCCACGAGAAGAGTGTAAGCAAACAGCTACATGAACAGAAAGGTGGAATTCTGTGAAAAGAATACACAGGTCACATTGAAGTTTCTCAGAACGTTTCCTTTCAGTTTTTATTTGAAATATATTTCCATTTTCACTGTAGCCCTCAATGCGCTCCCCAATATCTCTTTCCAGATATCACGAGAAGAGTGTTAGCAAACAGATACATGAACAGAAAGGTTTAACTCTCTGAGATGAACTCAGAGATCAGAAAAACATTTCTCAGAAATCTTCTTTCTCGTTTTTATGTGGGGATATTTCCTTTCACTGTATACTCCTCCAAGCGATCCGAAATATTGGTCTCATGTTCAACAAAAACTGGACTAGCAAACACCTAGATGAAATACAGCTGTAACTCATTGAGCTGAATTCACACATTACAAAGCAGTTTCTCGGAAAGCTTCTTTCTACTTTTTATCTGAAGATATTTCCTTTGTCACCGAAAGTTTCATTGGGCAAAAATTATCCCACTGCATATTGCAAGAAAACTGTGTTATCAAACTGATTAACGAACAGAAAAGTGTATCTCTGTGAGTTACATTCACGCGTCACAATGCATTTTCTCAGAACGCTTCTTTTCAGTTTTTATCTGAAGATATTTCCTTTTTCACTGTAGCCGTCAATGCGCTCCCATTATTACTTAGCATATTCCACGAGAAGAGTGTTAGCAAACCGCTACATGAAGAGAAAGTTGGAACTCTGTGAGATGAATGTACAGTCACATAGAAGTTTCTCAGAAATCTTCCTTTCAGTTTTTATCTGAAGATATTTCCTTTTTCATGTAGCCCTCAATGCGCTCCCAAATATGACTTTGCAGATTCCACGAGAAGAGTGTTAGGAAACAGCTACATGAACAGAAAGGTGGAACTCTGTGAGATGAACTGAGAGATCAGAAAGACATTTCTCTGAAATCTTTCTCGTTTTTATCTGGATATTTCCTTTGGCTGTATACGCCTCCAAGTGATCCAAAATATCGGTTCTCAGATTCAACAAAAACTGAACTAGCAAACAACTCCATGAAATACCTCTGTAACTCAGTGACTGGAATTCATGCATCACAAATCAGTTTCTCAGAAAGTCTTTCTACTTTCTAACTGAAGACATTTCCTTTGTCACCATAAGCTTCTTTGAGCTATATTATCCCACTGCAGATTTCTAGAAAACTGTGTTAGCAAACTGATCAATGAACAGAAAAGTGTAACTCTGTGAGTTGCATTCACACCTCCCAATGAAGTTTCTCAGAACGCTTCTTTTCAGTTTTTAAGTGAAGATATTTCCTTTTGCACTCTAGCTGTCAATGCGCTACCAAATAACACTTACCAGATTCCACGAGAAGAGTGTTAGCAAACAGCTACATGAACAGAAAGGCGAAACTCTGTGAGATGAATGTACAGTCACATAGAAGTTTCTCAGAACGCTTCCTTTCAGTTTTTATCTGAAGATATCTCGTTTTTCACCTTTGCCCTCATTGCGCTCCCAAATATCACTTTGCAGTTCGCGTGAGAAGAGTGTTAGCAAACAGCTACATAAACGGAAAGGTGGAACTCTGTGAGATGAACTCAGAGATGAGAAAGACATTTCTCAGAAATATTCTTTCTCGTTTTTATCTAGGGATATTTCCTTTGGCTGTATACTCCTCCAAGTGATCCGAAATATCGGTTCTCAGATTCAACACAAGCTGGACTAGCAAACAGCTCCATGAAACACAGCTGTACATCCGTGAGTTGAATTCACACATCGCAAAGCAGTTTCTCAGACAGTTTCTTTCTACTTTTTATCTGAAGATATTTCCTTTGTCACAGTGAGCTTCATTGGGCAAAGAAATATCCCACTGCAGATTTCCAGAAAATTGTGTTATCAAACTCCTCAATGAACAGAAAAGTGTAACTCTGTGAGTTGCATTCACACGTCACAATGCAGTTTCTCAGAACGCTTCTTTTCAGTTTTTATCTGAAGATATTTCCTTTTTCACTGTAGCCGTCAATGCTCCCCCAATTATCACTTTGCAGATTCCACGAGAAGTGTGTTAGCAAATAGCTGCATGAACAGAAAGGTGGAACACTGTGAGATGAATGCACAGGTCACATACAAGTTTCTCAGAACGCTTCCTTTCAGTTTTCATCTGAAGATATTTCCTTTTTCACTGAGGCCCTCAATGCACTCCCAAATATCACTTTGCAGATTGCAGGAGAAGAGTGTTAGCAAATAGCTACATGAACAGAAAATTGGAATTCTGTGAGAAAAGTGTACAGTCACATAGAAGTTTCCCAGAACGCCTCCTTTCAGTTTTTAACCGAAGGTATTTCCTTTTTCACTGTCACCCTCAATGCGCTCTGAAATATCACTTTGCAGATTTAACGAGAAGAGTCTTAGCAAACAGCTAGATGAACATAAAGGTGGAATTCTGTGAGATGAATGCATAGGTCACATAGAAGTTTCTCTGAACGCTTCTTTTCAGTTTTTATCTGAATATATTTCCTTTTTCATTGTAGCCATATGTGCACTCCCAAATATCACTTAGCAGATTCCACGAGAAGAGTGTTAGCAAAGAGCTACTACACAGAAAGGTGGAAATCTGTGAGATGAATGTAGAGTCACATAGAAGTTTCTCATAACGCTTACTTTCAGTTGTTACCTGAAGATATTTGCTTTTTCACTGTAGCCCTCAATGAGCTCCCAAATATCACTTTGCAGATTCCACGAGAAGAGTGTTAGAAACAGCTAAGTGAACAAAAAGGTGGAACTCAGTGAGATGAACTCAGAGGTGGGAGAGACACTTCTCAGAAATCTTCTTTCTCGTTTTTATCTAGGGATATTCCCTTTGGCTATATAGTCCTCCTAGCAATCTGAAATATCGGTTCTCAGATTCAACAAAAACTGGACTAGCAAACAGCTCCATGAAATACAGCTGTACATCCGTGTGTTGAATTCACACTTCACAAAGCAGTTTCTCAGAAATCTCTCTACATTTCATCTGAAGATATTTCTTTGCCACCGTCAGCTTCATTGGACAAAGAAATATCCCACTGCAAATTTCAAGAAAGCTGTGTTAGCGAACTGATCAATGAACACAAAAGTGTAACTCTGTGAGTTGCATTCACACTTCACTGTTCAGTTACTCAGAACGCTTCTTTTCAATTTTTATCTGAAGATATTTCGTTTTCATTAGCGTAATCGCATCCCAAATATCACTTCGCAGATTCCACAAGAAGAGTGTTAGCAAACAGCTACATGAACATAAACACTGTGAGATGAATGTACAGTCACATAGATGTTTCTGAGAATGCCACCTTTCAGTTTTTCCCTGAAGATAGTTGCTTTTTCACTGTAGCCCTCAATGGGCTCCCAAATATCACTTTGCAGATCACGAGAGAAGAGTGTTGAAACTGGAACAGAAAGGTGGGCTCATGAAGTTGACTCAGAGATGAGAGAGACATTTCTCAGAAATCTTCTTTCTCGTTTTTATGTGGGGATATTCCTTTCCTGTATACTCCTCCAGCTGATCGAAATATCGGTCATTTCAACAAACTAAGTTAGCCAACACCTAGATGAAATACAGCTGTAACTCATTGAGCTGAATTCACACATTACAAAGCAGTTTCTCAGAAAGCTTCTTTCTACTTTTTATCTGAAGATATTTCTTTGCCTCCGTCAGCTTCATTGGGCAAAGAAATATCCCACTAAATTTCAAAGAAAACTGTGTTAGCGAACTGATCCAAGTGACTTTTAAAGTGTAACTCTGTGAGTTGCTTTCACACTTCTGGTTAGTTACTCAAGAATGCTTCTTTTCAATTTTATCTGAAGATATTTTGTTTTTTCGCTTTAGCGATCAATAAGCTCCCCAAATATCCCGCCGCCCGAATTCCATTTTAAGAAGAGTGTTGCTTAAAGAGCAGCTACGTGAACATAAAAGGTGGAACACAACAGAGATGAATGTACGTGCATAGATGTTTCTGAGAACGCCACCTTTCAGTTTTTATCTGAAGATACCTCCTTTTTCACTGTAGACCTCAATGTGCTCCCAAATATCACTTTGCAGATCGCACCAGAAGAGTATGAGCAACAGCTGCATGAACAGAAAGGTGGAGCTCTGTGAGATGAACTCAGAGATGAGAAATACATTTCTCAGAAATCTTGTTTCTCGTTTTTATTTACAGATATTCCCTTTGGCTATATACTCCTCGATGCAATCAGAAATATCGGTTCTCAGATGCAACAAAAACTGGACTAGCAAACAGCTCCATGAAATACAGTTGTAACTCAGTGAGATGAATTCGCCCATCACAAAGCAGTTTCCCAGAAAGCTTCTTTCTACTTTTTATCTGAAGATATTTGCTTTGTCACTGTCAGCTATTGCTCAAAGAAATATCTCACTCCAGATTTCAAGAAAGCTGGGTTAGCAAAACGATCAATAAACAGAAAAGTTTAACTCTCTGAGTTGCATTCACACGTCAACATTCAGTTTCTCAGAACACTTCATTTCAGTTTTTATCTGAATATGTTTCATTTTTCACTGTAGCTGTCAATGCGCTCCAAAATACCACTTAGCAGATTCCAAAAGAAGAGTCTTATCAAACAGCTACATGAGCGAAAGGTGGAACTCTGTGAGATGAATGCACAGGTCACATAGAAGTTTCTCAGAACGCTTCCTTTTAGTATTTATCTGAAGCTATTTGATTTTTCGCTGTAGCCCTGAATGCGCTCCCAAATATCACTTTGCAGATTCCAAGAGAAGAGTGTTATCAAACAGCTACATGAACAGAAAGGTGGAACTCTGTGAGATGAACTCAGAGATCAGAAAGACATTTCTCAGAAATCTTCCTTCTCCTTTTTATCTGGGGATATTTCCTTCGGCTGTATACTCCTCCAAGTGATCTGAATATCGGTTCTCAGATTCCACAAAAACGGAATAGCAAAGAATGCCATGATATACAGCTGCAACTCAGTGATTTGAATTCACACATCACAAAGCAGTTTCTCAGAAACCTTCTTTCTACTTTTTATCTGAAGATATTTCCTTTGTCACCGTCAGCTTCATTGTGCAAAGAAATATCGTACTGCAGATTTCAAGAAAACTGTGTTAGCAAACTGATCAATGAATAGAAAAGTGTAACTCTGTGAGTTGCATTCACATGTCACAGTGCAGTTTCTCAGAACGCTTCTTTACAGTTTTTATCTGAAGATATTTCCTTTCTCACAGTAGCCGTCAAAGCGCTCCCAAATAACACTTAGCAGATTAAACGAGAAGAGTGTTACCAAACAGCTACATGAACAGAAAGGTGGAACTCTGTGAGATAAATGTACGGTCTCATAGAAGTTCCTGAGAACGCTTCCATTCAGTTTCTATCTGAAGGTATTTACTTTTATACTCTATCCTCAATGCTGCTTCCTATCATCACTTCTGTGGTATATTCCACAGAGAAGAGGTTAGTAAAAAGCTTATATGAACAGAAAGGTGGAACTCTGTGATAACTGTGGATCAGAAAGTCAAGTCAGAAATCTTCTTTTCTCGCTATTTGGGATATTGATATTTCCTTTGGCTGTATAATTTCCAAGTGATCTTGAAATATCGTTTCTCAGATTCAAAAAATACTGCACTAGCAACAGCCCATGAAATACAGCTGTAACTCAGTGGCTGAATTCACACGTGCTAGTTTCTCAGAAAGCTTTTTTCTACTTTTATCTGAAGATGTTTCCTTGGTCAACATGAGGTTCATTAAAAGAAATATCCTACCGTGATTCCAAGAAAACTGTAAGCAGGTAAAACTGATCAATGAATGAAAAGTAACTCTGTGAGATGCATTCTCACACTTCAGTGCGTTTCTCAGAACGCTTTCTTTTAGTTTTATCTGAAGATATTTCCCTTTTTCCTGTAACTCTCACACGCTTCACAAATATCACCTTGCAGATTCCCACGAGAAGAGTGTTAGCAACAGCAACATGAACAGGAAGGTGGAACTGTGAGATGAACTTCAGAGATCAGAAAGACCTTCTTTTTCTCGTTTCTTTATCTGTGGGGATATTTCCTTCTCGATGTATACTCCTCCGGCGATCCGAAATATCGTTTCTCAGATTCAAAAAATACTGTACTAGCAAACAGCTCCATGAAATACAGCTGTAACTCAGTGGGTTGAATTCACAGATCACAAAGTAGTTTCTCAGAAAGCTTTTTTCTACTTTTTATCTGAAGATGTTTCCTTGGTCAACATAAGGTTCATTGGGCAAAGAAATATCCCAATCAGAGATTTCTGAAAACTGTGTTGGTAAACTGATCAGCCAATGTAAAGCGTAACTCTGTGAGATGCATTCTCACATCACAGCGTTTCTCGTGAACGCTTCTTTTCAGTTTTATCTGAAGATATTTCCTTTTTCACTGTAGCAGTCAATGCGCTCCCAAATATCACATAGCAAATTCCACGAGAAGAGTGTTAGCAAACAAGTACATGAACAGAAAGGCAGAATTCTGTGAGATGAAAGCGCAGGTCACATAGAAGTTTCTCAGAACGCTTCCTTTCAGTTTTTATCTGCTGATATTTCCTTTTTCAGTGTAGCCATCAATGTACTTCTCCCAAATACCACTTAGCAGATTCCACGAGAAGAGTGTTAGCAAACAGCTACGTGAACAGAAAATGGAACTCTGTAAGATTAATCTACAGTCACATAGAAGTTTCTCAGAACGCTTCCTTTCCATTTTTATTTATGATATTTCCTTTTTCACAGTAACTCTCAATACGCTCACAAATATCACCTTGCAGATTCCACAAGAAGAGTGTTAGCAAACAGCAACATGTAACAGTGTAAACCCCGCATAACTCAGATCGTTATATTTTCAGAAATCTTCTTTCTCGTTTTTATCTGGGGATAATTCCTTTCAATGTATACTCCTCCAAGTGATCCGAAATATCGCTTCTAAGATTCAACAAAAACTGGACTAGCAAACAGTTCCACGAAATACAGCTATAACTCAGTGAATTGAATTCACACATCACAAAGCAGTTACTCAGAAAGCTTCTTTCTACTTTTTATCTGAAGATGTTTCCTTTGTCACCGAAAGCTTAATTGGGCAAAGAAATACCCCACTGCAGATTTCCAGAAAACTGTGTTAGCAAACTGATCAATGATGGGAAAAGTGTAACTCTGTGAGTTGCATTCACAAGTCACAACGCAGTTTCTCAGAATGCTTCTTTTCAGTTTTTATTTGAAGATATTTCCTTTTTCAGTGTAGCCGTCAATGGGCTCCCAAATATCACTTAGCAGATTCCACGAGAAGAGTGTTAGCAAACAGCTACATGAACAGAATGGTGGAACTCTGTGAGATGAATGCAGAGGTCACATAAAAGTTTCTCAGAACGCTTCCTTTCAGTTTTTATCTTAGGATATTTCATTTTTCACTGTAGCCCTCAATGAGCTCCCAAATATCACTTTGCAGATTCCACGAGAAGAGTGTTAGCAAACGGCTACGTGAACAGAAAGATGGAACTCTGTGAGATGAACTCAGAGATGAGAAAGACATTTTTCAGAAATATTCTTTGTCGTTTTTATCTAGGGATATTTCCTTTGGCTGTATACTTCTCAAAGAGATCCAAAATATCGGTTCACAGATTCAACGAAAAAAGGACTAGAAAACAGATCTATGAAATACATCTTTAACTCAGTAAGTTGAATTCACACATCACAAAGCAGTTTCTCAGAAAGCTTCTTTCTACTCTTTAACTGGAGATATTTTGTTTGTCACCATAATTTTTTTGGGCAAAGAAATATCCCAGTGCAGATTTCAAGGAAATTGTGTTATCAAACTGATGAATGAACAGAAAAGTTTAACACTGTGAGTTGCATTCACACGTCACAATGCAGGTTCTCAAAACGTTTCTTTTCAATTTTTATCTGAAGATATTTCATTTTTCCCTGTAGCCATCAATGCACTCCCAAAAAGCATTTATCAGATTCCACGAGAGGAGTGTTAGCAAACAGCTACATGAACAGAAACGTGGAACTCTGTGAAATGAATATACAGTCACATAGAAGTTTCTCAGAAAGCTTCCTTTCAGTTTTTATCTGAAACTATTTCCTTTAACACTGTAGCCCTCCATGCCCTCCCAAACATCACTTAGCAGATTCCACGAGAAGAGTGTTAGCAAACAGCTACATGAACAGAAAGGTGGAAGTCTGTGAGATGAATGCACAGGTCACATAGAAGTTACTCAAAACGCTTCCTTTGAGTTTTTATCTGAAGATATTTCCTTTTTCACTGCAGCGCTCAATGAGCTCCCAAATATCACTTTGCAGATTCCACGAGAAGAGTGTTAGCAAACAGCTACATGAACAGAAAGGTGGAACTCTGTGACGTGAATGCACAGGTCACATGGGAGTTCCTCTGAATTCTTCTTTTCAGTTTTCATCTGAAGATATTTCCTGTTTCACTGTAGACCTCAATGCGCTTCCAAATATCACTTTGCAGATTCCACGAGAAGATTGTTAGCAAACAGCTACATCAACACAAAGGTAGAACTCTGTGAGATGAACTCTGAGATCAGAAACACATTTCTCAGAAATCTTCTTTCTCGTTTTTATCTGGGGATATTTCATTTGGCTGTATACTCCTCCAAGTGATCCGCAATATCGGTTCTCAGAGTCAACAAAACCTGGACTAGCCAACAGCTCCAGTAAATACAGCTGTAAGTCAGTGGGTTGAATTTACATATCACAAAGCAGTTTCTCAGGAAGCTTCTTTCTACTTTTTATCCGAGGATATATCCTTTGTCACCATAATCTTCATTGGGCAAAGAAATATCCCACTGCAGTTTTGAAGAAAACTGTGTTAGCAAACTGATCAATGAACAGAAAAGTGTAACTCTGTGAGTAGCATTCACACGTCACAATGCAGTTCTCAGAAATCTTCTTTTCAGTTTTTATCTGAAGATATTTCCTTTTTCAGTGTAGCCGTTAATGGGCTCCCAAATATGACTTAGAAGGTTCCATGAGAAGAGCATTAGCAAACAGCTACATGAACAGAAAGGTGGAACTCTGTGAGATGAAATCACAGGTCACATAGAAGTTTCTCAGAACGCTTCCTTTTAGTATTTATCTGAAGATATTTCCTTTCTCACTGTAGCCCTCAATGCACTCCAAAATATCACTTTGCAGATACCACGAGAAGAGTGTTAGTAAACAGCTACATAAACAGAAAGGTGGAACCCTGTGAGATGAATGCACAGGTCACATAGAAGTTTCTCAGGATGCTTCTTTTCAGTTATTATCTGAATATATTTCCTTTTTCACTGTAGCCCTCAAGGGCTCCCTAATATCACTATGAAGATTCCAGGAGAAGAGTGTTAGAAAACAGCTACATGAACAAGAAGGTGGAACTCTGTGAGGTGAATGCACAATTCACATAGAAGGTTCTCAGAACACTTCCTTTCAGTTTTTATCTGAAGATATTTCCTTTTTCACTGGAGCCGTCAATGCGCTCCCAATTATCACTTTGCAGATTCCAAGAGAAGAGTGTTAGCAAACAGCTACATGAACAGAAAGGTAGAACTCTGTGAGCTGAACTCAGAGATCAGAAAGACATTTCTCAGAAAACTTCTTTCTCGTTTTTATCTGGGGATAATCCCTTTGACCGTATACTCATCCAAGTGATCCGAAATATCGGTTCTCAGATTCAACAAAAACTGGACTAGCAAACAGCACCATGAAATAGAGCTGTAACTCAGTGAGTTAAATTTACACATCACAAAGCAGGATCTCAGGAAGCATTTTTATTTTCTTTTTATGTCAAGATATTTCCTTTGTTATGGTAAGCTTCATTGGGCAAAGAAATATCCCACTGCACTTTTGAAGTAAACTGTGTTATCAAACTGATCAATGAACAGAAAAGTGTAACTCTGTGAGTTTCATTCACACGTCAAAATGCATTTTCTCAGAATGCTTCTTTTCAGTTTTTATCTGAAGATACTACCTTTTTCACTTTAGCCGTCAAAGGGCTCCCAAATATCACTTAGGAGATTCCACGAGAAGAGTGTTAGCAAACAGCTACATGAACACTAAGGTAGACCTGTGTGAGATGAACGCACAGTTCATAAAGAAGTTTCTCTGAACGCTTCCTTTTAGTATTTCTCTGTAGATATTTCCTTTTTCACTGTAGCCCTCAATGGGCTCCCAACTATTACCTTGCAGATTCCACGAGAAGAGTGTTAGGAAACAGCTACATGAACTGAAAGGTGGACCTCTGTGAGATGACCGCACAGGTCACATAGAAGTTTCTCAGAACGCTTCCTTTCAGTTTTTATCTGAAGATGTTTCCTTTTTCACTGTAGCCATCCATGCGCTCCCAAATAAAACGTAGCAGATTCCACGAGAACAGTGTCAGCAAACAGCTACATGAACAGAAATGTCGAACTCTGTGAGATGAATGCACAGGTCACAAAGAAGTTTCTCAGAACGCTTCCTTTCAGTTTTTATCTGATATATTTCCTTTTTCACTGTAGCCCTTAATGCGCTCCCAAATATCACTTTGCAGATTCCACGAGAAGAGTGTTAGTAAACAGCTACATGAATAGAAAGGTGGAACTCTGTGAGATGAAAGCACAGGTCACATAGAAGTTTCTCAGAACGCTTCCTTTCAGTTTTTGTCGGAAGATATTTTCTTTTTCACTGTAGCCCTCAATGTGCTCCCAAATATCACTTTGCAGATTCCACGAGAAGAGTGTTAGCAAGCAGCTACATGAATAGAAAGGTAGAACTCTGTGAGATGAACTCAGAGACATGAAAGACATTCCTCATAATTCTTCTTTCCTTTTTTTATCTGGGGATATTTCCTTTGGCTGTATACTCCTCCAAGTGGTCTGGTAGACTATCGCTCTCAGATTCAACAAAACTGGACTAGCAAACAGCACCATGAAATACGCCTCTAACTCAATGGAGTTGAATTCACACATCACAAACCAGTTTCTCAGAAAGCTTCTTTCTACTTTTTATCTGAAGATATTTCCTTTGTCACCATAAGCGCCATTGGGCAAAGAAATATCCCACTGCAGTTTTGGAAGAAAACTGGCGCTAGCAAACTGATCAACAATGAACAGAAAACTGTAACTCTCTGAGGTAACTCTGAGGTGCATCTCAGAAAGTTTTTTCAGTTTTAACTATATTTCCTTTTTCACTGTCGCCATCAATGGGCACCCAAATATCACTTAACAGATTCCAAGAGAATAGTGTTAGCAAACAACTATATGAACAGAAAGGTGGAACTCTGTGAGATGAATACACAGGTCACAAAGAAGTTTCACAGAACGCTTCCTTTAGGTATTTATCTGAAGATATTTCCTTTTTCACTATGTTCTGCTAATGCCCTCCCCCGCAATATCACGCTGTAGATTCCAATTTGGTAGAGTGTTATCAAACAGTTACATGAACAGAAAGGTAGAACTCTGTGAGATGAACTCAGAGATCAGAAGGACATTTCTAAGATATATTTTTTCCCGTGTATATCTGGGGATATTTCCTTTCGCTGTATAATCCTTCAAGTGATCCCATATATTGGTTCTCAGATTCAATAAAAACTGGACTAGCAAACAGCTCCTTGAAATATGGCTCTAACTCAGTGAGCTGAAGATACAAATCACAAAGCAGTTCCTCAGGAAGATTCTTTCTACTTTTTAGCTGAAGATATTTCCTTTGTCACCATAAGCTTCATTGGGCAAAGAAATATCCCAAGGCAGTTCTGAAGAAAACTGTGTTAGCAAACTGATCAATGAACGGAAAAGCGTAACTCTTTGAGTTGCATTCCAATGTAACAATGCAGTTTCTCAGAACGCTTCTTTTCAGTTTCTATCTGAAGATATTTCCTTTTTCACTGGAGCCGTCAATGCGCTCCCAAATATCAATTAGCAGATCCCACGAGACGAGTGTTAACAAACTGCTACCTGAACAGAAAGTTGGAAATCTGTGAGATGAATGCACAGGTCATATAGAAGTTTCTCAGAACACTTCCTTTCAGTTTTTATCTGAAGATATTTCCTTTTTCACTGTAGCCGTCAATGCGCTCCCAAATATCACTTTGCAGATTCCACGAGAAGAGTGTTAGCAAACAGCTACATAAACAGAAATGTAGAACTCTGTGAGATGAACTCAGAGATCAGAAAGACATTTCTCAGAAATCTTCTTTCTCGTTTTTATCTGGGGATATATCCTTTGGCTGTATACTCCTCCAAGTGATCAGAAATATCGGTTCTCAGATTCAACAGAAACTGGACTAGCAAACAGCTCCATGAAATACAGTTGTAACTCAGTGAGTTGAATTTACACATCACAAAGGAGTTCCTCAGGATAGATTCTTTCTACTTTTTACCTGAAGATATTTCCTTTGTCACCATGAGCTTCATTGGGCAAAGAAATAGACCACTGCAGTTTTGAAGAAAAGTGTATACAGCTCCATGAAATACAACTGTATCTCAGTGAGTTGAATTCACACATCACAAAGCAGTTTCTCAGAAAACTTCTTTCTACTTTTTATCTGAAGATATTTCCTTTGTCACCATAACCTTCATTGGGCAAAGAAATATCCCACTGAAGTTTTGAAGAAAACTGTGTTAGCAAGGTGATCAATGAACAGAAAAGTGTAAATCTGTGAGTTACATTCACACGTCACAATGCAGTTTCTCAGAACGCTTCTTTTCAGTTTTTATCTGATATATTTAATTTTTCACTGTAGCCCTCAATGTGATCCCAAATATCACCTAGCAGATTCCACGAAAAGAGTGTTAGCAAACAGCTACATGAACAGAAAGGTGGAACTCTGTGATGTAAATGCACGGATCACACAGAAGTTTCTCAGAACGCTGCCTTTAGTTTTTACCTGAAGATACTTCCTTTTTCACTGGAGCCCTCAATGTGCTCCCAAATATCACTTTGCAGATTCCACGAGAAGAGTGTTACCAAACAGCAACATGAACAGAAAGGTAGAACTCTGTGAGATGAACTCAGAGATCAGAAAGACATTTCTCAGAATTCTTCTTTCCCCTTTTTATCTGGGGATATTTCCTTTGGCTGTATACTCCTGCAAGTGATCCGAAATATCGGTTCTCAGATTCAACAAAAACTGGACTAGCAAACAGCTCCATGAAATACAGCTGTAACTCAGTGACTTGAATTTACACATCACAAACCAGTTTCTCAGAAAGCTTCTTCCTACTTTTTATCTGAAGATATATCCTTTGTCACCATAAGCTTCATTGGGCTTAGAAATACCCCACCGCAGTTTTGAAGAAAACTATGTTAGCAAACTGATCAATGAATCAATGAACAGAAATGTGTAACTCTGCGAGTTGCATTCACAGGTCACAATGCAGTTTCTCAAAAAGCTACTTTTCGGTTTTTATCTGATATATTTCCTTTTTCACTGTAGCCGTTAATTTGCTCCCAAACATCAGTAAGCAGATTCCACGAGAAAATCTTATCAAACAGCTACATGAAGGGAAAGGTGGAAGTCCGTGAGATGAATGCACAGTTCACATAGAAGTTTCTCAGACCGTTTCCTTTCAATTTGATTCTGAAGATGTTTCCTTTTTCACTGGAGCCCTAAATGTGCTCCCAAATATCACTTTACAGATTCCACGAGAAGAGTGTTAGCAAACAGCTACATGAACAGAAAGGTGGAACTCTGTGATGTAAATGCACAGGTCACATAGAAGTTTCTCAGAACGCTGCCTTTAGTTTTTAACAGAAGATATTTCCTTTATCACTGGAGCCCTCAATGTGCTCCCAAATATCACTTTGCAGATTCCACGAGAAGAGTGTTAGCAAACAGCAACATGAACAGAAAGGTAGAACTCTGTGAGATGAACTCAGAGATCAGAAAGACATTTCTCAGAAATCTTCTTTCTCCTTTTTACCTGGGGATATTTCCTTTGGCTGTATACTCCTCCGAGTGATCCATAATATCGCTTCACAGAGTCAATAAAAACTGGACTAGCAAACAGCTCCATGAAATACAGTTGTAACTCAGTGAGTTGAATTTACACATCACAAAGCAGATCCTCAGGAAGATTCTTTCTACTTTTTACCTGAAGATATTTCCTTTGTCACCATAAGCTTCATTGGGCAAAAAAATATCCCACAGCAGTTTTGAAGAAAACTGTGTTCGCAAACAGATCAATGAACAGAAAAGTGTAACACTATGAGTTGCATTTACACGTCACAATGCAGTTTCTCAGAAAGCTTCTTTTCGGTTTTTATCTGAAGATATTTCCTTTTTCACTGTAGCCGTCAATGCGCTCCCAAATATCACTTTCCAGATTACACGAGAAGAGTATTAACAAGCTGCTACATGAACAGAAAGGTGGAACTCTGTGAGATGAATGCACAGGTCACATAGAAGTTTCTCAGAACGCTTCCTTTCAGTTTTTATCTGAAGATATTTCCTTTTTCACTGTAGCCCTCAATGAGCTCCCAAATATCACTTTGCAGATTCCACCAGAAGAGGGTTAGCAATCAGCTACATGAACAGAAAGGTAGAACTCTATGAGATGAACTCAGAGATCAGAAAGACATTTGTCAGAAATCTTCTTTCTCGTTTTTATCTGGGTATATTTCCTTTGGCTGTGAAATCCTCCAAGTGATCTGAAATATCGGTTCTCAGATTCAACAAAAACTGGAATAGCAAACAGCTCCATGAAATAGAGCTGTAACTCAGTGAGTTGAATTTACACATCACAAAGCAGTTTCTCAGGAAGCTTCTTTCTACATTTTATCTGAAGACATTTCCTTTGTCACTATAGGCTTCATTGAGCTGAGAAATACCTCACTGCAGTTTTTAATTCTATTTATTATTATTGTACTTTTTAAGTTGTAGGTACATGTGCATAACGTGCAGGTTTGTTACATATGTATGCTTGTGCCATGCTGGTCTGCTGCACTCATCAACTCGTCATTTACATCGGTATAACTCCCAGTGCAATCCCTCTCCCTCCCCCTCCCCATGATAGGCCCCGTGTGATGTTCTTCCTGAGTCCAAGTGATCTCATTGGTGTTCAGTTCCCACCTATGAGTGAGAACATGGTGTTTGGTTTTCTGTTCTTGTGATAGCTCTGTTAAGAATGATGGTTTCCAGCTGCGTCCATGTCCCTACAAAGGACACAAACTCATCCTTTTGATGGCTGCATAGTATTCCATGGTGTATATGTGCCACATTTTCTTAATCCAATCTGTCACTGATGGACATTTGCTGATTCCAAGTCTTTGCTATTAGAATAGTGCTGCACAAACATACGCGGTGCATGTGTCTTTATAGCAGCATAATTTATAATCCTTTGGGTATATCCCCAGTAATGGGATGGTTGGGTCATATGGTACATCTAGTTTGTGATCCTTGAGGAATCGCCACTGTTTTCCATAATGGTTGAACTAGTTTACAATCCCACCAACAGTGTAAAGTGTTCCTATTTCTCCACATCTCCAGCACCTGTTGTTTCCTGACTTTTTAATGATCGCCATTCTAACTGGTGTGAGATGGTATCTCATTGTGGTTTTGATTTGCATTTCTCTGATGCACAGTGATGATGAGCATTTTTCATGTGTCTGTTGGCTGTATGAATGTCTTCTTTTGAGAAATGTCTGTTCATCCTTTGCCCACTTTTTGATGGGTTGTTTGTTTTTTCTAGTAAATTTGTTTGAGTTCTTGTAGGTTCTGGATATTAGCCCTTTGTCAGATGAGTAGATTGCAAAAAATTTTCTCCCATTCTGTAGGTTGCCTGTTCACTCTGATGGTAGTTTCTTTAAGGTGCAGAAGCTCTTTAGTTTAATGAGATCCCATGTGTCAATTCTTTGGCTTTGCTGCCATTGCTTTTGGTGTTTTAGACATGAAGTTCTTTGGGTTCATGCCTATGTCCTGAATGGTACTACCTAGGTTTTCTCTCAGGATTTTTATGGTATTGTGGGTCTAACATTTGTCTCTAATCCATCTTGAATTAATTTTCGTATATGAGTAAGGAAAGGATCCAGTTGCAGCTTACTTATGGCTAAATAATTTTCCCCAGCACCATTTATTAAATAGGGAATCCTTTCCCCATTTCTTGTTTCTCTCAGGTTTGTCAAAGATCAGATGGCTGTAGATGTGTGGCATTATTTCTGGAGGACTCTTGTTCTGTTCCATTGGTTCATATCTCTGTTTTGGTACCAGTACCATGCTGTTTTGGTTACTGTAGCCTTGTAGCATAGTTTGAAGTCAGGTAGCGTGATGCCTCCAGCTTTGTTCTTTGACTTAGGATTGTCTTGAGATGTGGGCTCTTTTTGGTTCCATATGAACTTTAAAGCAGTTTTTTCCAATTCTGTGAAGAAACTCATTGCAGTTTGATGGGGATGGCATTTCGAATCTATAAATTACCTTTGGGTGTATGGCCATTTTCATGATATTGATTCTTCCTATCCATGAGCATGATAGTTATTCCATTTTGTTTGTGTCTCTTTATTTCACTGAGCAGTGGTTTGTAGTTCTCCTGAAGAGTGTCCTTTACATCCCTTTGTAAGTTGACTTTGTGGTATTTGATTCCTCTTGAAGCAATTGTGAATGGAAGTTCATTCATGATTTGGCTCTGTGTTTGTCTGTTATTGGTGTATAAGAATGCTTGTGGATTTTGCATTACTAATTTTGTATCCTGAGACTTTGCTGAAGTTGCTTATCAGCTTAAGGAGATTTTTGCCGAGACAATGGGGGTTTCTGAATATACAATCATGTCATCTGGTAAACAGGGACTGCCCTCAGACCACAGTGCAATCAAAACTAGAACTCAGGACTAGCAAAACTCAATCAAAACCACTAACTACATGGAACCGAAATAACCTGTTCCTGAATGACTACTGGGTACATCACAATACGTAACTGAACGAAGTAACAA
>NW_022164993.1:63506-200357 GCF_008728515.1 Papio anubis
TGGTTCAGGATTCCATTCCATCAGATGTTCCATTTCCATTTCCATTCCATCCATTCCATTCCATTCCATTCCATGTTGCAACTCAATGAGTTGAATTCACATCTGAAGGCGAGTTACTCAGAGAAGCACACTTTGGCATGCAGAAATTGACACGCTTTTGTCTGCGAAAGCAATTGGGCACGAAATATCCCGCACCCGCGGAACAGAGCGTCGTGCTTGAACTGATCAACGGGCAGGGCCCAGCGCGGGTTAAAACTGCGCGTCACAGTGCAGTTTTCGCCGGAAAACACTTTCAGTTTTTATCTCAAAGGATGTTTCCTTTTTCGCACTATGGCTGTCAATGCCCAAATATCACTGGCAGATTTCCACGGGAAAATTATTAGCAAACACCACATAGACAGAAGGTGGAACTCTGTGGGATGATTGCATAGGTCACATAAAAGTTTCTCAGATCGGCTTCCTTTCCAGTTTTATCTGAAGATATTTCCTTTTCACTGTAGCCCTCGATGGGCTCCCCAAATCATTTGCAGATTCCACGAAAAGAGTGGCAGGCGGCTTCATGATCAGAAGGTTGGAACTCTGAGATGAATCTTCTGATCACAGAAGTTTCTCAGAACACTTCCTTTCAGTTTTTATCTGAAGATATTTCCTTTTTCACTGTACCCCTCAATGAGCTCCCAAATATCACTTTGCAGATTCCACCAGAAGAGTGTTAGCGTTCAGCTACATGAACAGAAAGGTAGAACTCTGTGAGATGAACTCAGAGATCAGAAAGACATTTCTCAGAAATCTTCTTTCTCGATTATATCTGGGGATATTTCCTTTGGCTCTATACTCCTCCAAGTGATCCAAAATATCGGTTCTCCGATTCAACAAAAACTGGACTAGCAAACAGCTCCATGAAATACAGCTGTAACTCAGTGAGTTGAATTCACACAACACAAAGCAGTTTCTCAGAAAGCTTCTTTCTACTTTTCATCTGAAGATATTTCCTTTGTCACCATAAGCTTCATTGGACAAAGAAATATCCCTCTGCAGTTTTTAAGAAAACTGTGTTAGCAAAGTTAACAAAGAACAGAAAAGTGTAACTCTGAGTTACATTCACAGGTCACAATGCAGTTTCTCAGAAAGCTTCTTTTCAGTTTTTATCTAAAGATATTTCCTTTTTCAATGTAGCCCTCAATGTGCTCCCAAATTTCACTTTGCAGATTCCACGAAAAGAGTGTTAACAAACAGCTACATGAACCGAAAGGTGGAACGCTCTGAGATGAATGCACAGGTCAAATAGAAGTTTCTCAGAACGCTTCCTCACAGTTTTTATCTGAAGATATTTTTTTTTCACTGTAGCCCTCAATGACTTCCCAAATATCATTCTGCAGATACCAGGAGAAGAGTGTTAACAAACAGCTACATGAAAAGAAAGGTGGAACTCTATGAGGTGAATGCACAGGTCACATAGAAGTTTCTCAGAACTCTTCCTTTCCATTTTTATCTGAAGATATTTCCTTTTTCACTGTAGCCCTCAGTGTGCTCCCAAATATCTCTTTGCAGATTGCAAGAGAAGATTGTTAGCAACAGCTACATAAACAGAAAGGTAGAACTCTGTGAGATGAAATCAGAGATCAGAAAGAGATTTCTCAGAAATCTTCTTTCTCATTTTTATCTGGGGATATTTCCTTTGGCTGTATTCTCTTCCAAGTGATTCGAAATATCGGTTCTCAGATTCAACAAAAACTGGACTAGCAAACAGCTCCATGAAATACAGCTGTAACTCAGTGAGTTGAATTTACACATCACAAAGCAGTTTCTCAGGAAGCTTCTTTCTACATTTTATCTGAAGATATTTCCTTTGTCACCATAAGCTTCATTGGGCAAAGAAATATCCCACTGAAGTTTTGAAGAAAACTGTGTTAGCAAAGTGATCAATGAACAGAAAAGTGTAACTCTGTGAGTTGCATTCACAGGTCACAATGCAGTTTCTCAGAACGCTTCTTTTCAGTTTTTATCTGAAGATATTTCCTTTTTCAGTGTTTTTCAGTGTAGCTGTTAATGCCTCCCAAAACATCACCAGTAGATCCCACGAGAAGAATGTTAGCAACAGCTACAAGAAGAGAGCGTGGGAACTCCTGCAGTGAACACACAGATCACATAGAAGCTCTCAGAACGCTTCCTTCAGTTTTCATCTGAAGATATTTCCCTTTTCACTGTAGCCACAATGGGCCCCCAAATATCACTTGGCATATTACACGAGAGAAGAATGTTAGCAAACAGCCACATGAACGGAAAGGTGGAACTCTGTGAGATGAATGCACAGGTCAAGCATAGACGTTCTCAGAACGCTTCCTTTCAGTTTTATCTGAAGATATTTCCTTTTCCACTGGAGCCCCCAATGTGCTCCCCAAATATCACTTCTGTAGATTCCACGAGAAGAATGTTAGCAATCAGCTACATGAACAGAAAGGTAGAACTCTGTGAGATGAATCCCAGACTCTGCAAGACATCTCAGAAATTTCTTCTCGTTTTTCTGGGATATTTCCTTTGGCTGTATACTTCCAAGTGATCTGAATATCGGTTCTCAGATTCAACAAAACCGGACTAGCAACAGCACCATGAAATACAGCTCTAACTCACTGAGTTGAATCTTGTACATCACAAACCAGTTCTCAGAAAGCTTCTTACTTTTATCTGAAGATATTTTGTCACCATAAGCGTCACTGGGCAAAGAAATATCCCACTGCAGTTTTGAAGCACCCAAGTTAGCAAACTGATCAATGAACAGAAAATCCGTAACTCTGAGGTGCATCTACACGTCAGCAATGTAGTTCTCAGAAAGCTTCTTTCAGTTTTAATCTGAGATATTTTCACTGTCGCCATCAATGGGCACCTAAATATCACTTAAATAGATTCCAAGAGAAGAGTGTTAGCAAACACCATATGAACAGAAAGGTGGAATCCTGTGAGATGAATACACAGGTCGCTAAAGTAGTTTCTACAGAACGCTTCCTTTTAGGTATTTATCTGAAGATATTTCCTTTTCTACTATATAGCCCTAATGCCCTCCTAAATATCATGTTGTAGATTCCACGAGAAGAGGTTATCAAACAGTTACATGAACAGAAAGGTAGAACTCTGTGAGATGAACTCAGAGATCAGGAAGGACATTTCTAAGATATATTTTCCTGTGTATATCTGGGGATATTTTGGCTGTATACACCTCCAAGCATCCAGCTATCAGTTCTCCGATTCAACACAAGCTGGACTAGCAACAGCCTCCAAGGAAATACAGCTGTAACTCAGTGAGTTGAATTCACATCAAGCAAAGCAGTTTCTCAGGCAGCTTCTCTTTCTCTACTTTTATCTGAAGATATTTCCTTTCTCACCATAATCTTCACTGGGCAAAGAAATATCCTACAGCAGTTTTGAAGAAAACTGTGTTAGCAAACTGATCAATGAACAGAAAAGTGTAACTCTGTGAGTTGCATTCACACGTCACAACACACTTTCTCAGAACGCTTTTTTTCAGTTTTTATCTGAAGATATTTCCTTTTTCACTGAAGCCCTCAATGGGCTTCCAAATATCACCTAGCAGAGTTTACAAGAAGAGTGTTAGCAAACACCTACATGAACAGAAAGCTGGACCTTTGTGAGATGAACTCAGAAAACAGAAAGACATTTCTCAGATATCTTCTTTCTCGTTTTTATCTGGGGATATTTCCTTTGGCTGTATACTCCTCCAAGTGATCCGAAGTATCGGTTCTCAGATTCAACAAAAAGTGGAATACCAAACAGCTCCATGAAGTACAGCTATAACTCACTGAGTTGAATTTACACATCACAATGCAGTTCCTCAGGAAGATTCTTTCTACTTTTTACCTGAAGATGTTTCCTTTGTCACCATAAGCTTCATTGGGCAAAGAAATATCCCACTGCAGTTTGGAAGAAAACTGTGTTCGCAAAATGATTAATGAACAGAAAAGTGTAAATCTGTGAGTTGTATCTACAAGTCACAATGCAGTTTCTCAGAGCTTTCCTTTCATTATTTATCTGGAAGATATTTCTTTCTCTGTGGCCCCAAATGCCCTAATGAAAATTTTGCAGACCTAAGAGAAGAGTGTTAGCAAACTGCTACATGAACAAAAGGGGAGAACTCTGAAAGACATTTCTCAGAAATCTTCTTTCTCTTTTGTTTGGGGTATTTTGAATCGTATACTCCTCCGCGATCCGAAATATCGGGTTCTCTGATCTAACAAACACTGGACTAGCAAACAGCCCCATGAAATACAGCTGTAACTCAGTGAGTTGAATTCACACATCACAAAGCAGTTTCTCAGGAAGCTTCTTTCTACTTTATCTGAAGATATTTCCCTTTGTCACCATAAGCTCTACTGGTTGAGTAAACACCCACCACGCCTTTTGAAGAAAAACTGCGTTAGGAAAGGATCAATGAACAGAAATGTGTAACCTGTGAGTTGTATTCAGGTCAAGCAATGCAGTTTCTCAGAAAGCTCTTCAGCCTTTTATCTGATATATTTCAATTCGTAGTCAGCTTCAATGGCTCCCAAACATCACTTGGCAGATTCCACGAAGAATGTTAGCAAACAGCTACATGAAGAGAAAGGTGGAACTCTGTGAGATGAATGCATAGTTCACATAGAAGTTTCTCAGAACGCTTCCTTTATGGAGGTTTTCATTCACCTGAAGATATTTCCTTTTTCACTGTAGCCCCTAACAAAAGTTCTCAATATCACTTTGCAGATTCCATGAGAAGAGTGTTAGCAAACAGCTACATGAATAGAAAGTGAACTCACGAGGTGAACGCATTGCGGTCAAGCATATAGAAGTTTCTCAGAACGCTTCCTTTCAGTATTTATATTCAAGATATTTCCTTTTCACTGTAGCCCCCAATGCCTCCCAAATATCACTTTGCAGATTCCACGAAGAGTGTTAGCAAACAACTACATGAATGAAAAGTAGATCTCTGTGAGATGAACTTCAGAGACGCAGCGACATTTCTCAGAAATCTCTTCTCGCTTTTATCTGGGATTTTTCCCTTTGGCTGTATACACCTCCAAGTGATCCGGAATATCGGTTCTCCCGACCACACAAGTTGGACTAGCAAACAGCTCCATGAAATACAGCTGTAACTCAGTGAGTTGAATTGCCACACATCACAAGCAGTTTCTCAGGCAGCTTCTTTCTACTTTTTATCTGAAGATATTTCCTTTCTCACCATAATCTTCATTGGGCAAAGAAATATCCCACAGCAGTTTTGAAGAAAACTGTGTTAGCAAACTGATCAATGAACAGAAAAGTGTAACTCTGTGAGTTGCATTCACACGTCACAACGCACTTTCTCAGAACGCTTTTTTTCAGTTTTTATCTGAAGATATTTCCTTTTTCACTGAAGCCCTCAATGGACTCCCAAATATCACCTAGGAGATTTTACAAGAAGACAGTTAGCAAACACCTACATGAAGAGAAATGTGGACCTCTGTGAGACGAAGTCAGAGAACAGAAAGACATTTCTCAGATATCTTCTTTCTCATTTTTATCTGGGGATATTTCCTTGGCTGTATACTCCTCCATGTGATCCGAAATATCGGTTCTCAGATTCAACAAAAAGTGGATTACCAAACAGCTCCATGAAGTACAGCTATAGCTCACTGAGTTGAATTTACACATCACAATGCAGTTCCTCAGGAAGATTCTTTCTACTTTTTACCTGAAGATATTTCCTTTGTCACCATAAGCTTCATTGGGCAAAGAAATATCCCACTGCAGTTTTGAAGAAAACTGTTTAGGAAACAGATCAATGAAGAGAAAAATGTAACTCTGTGAGTTGACTCTGATGTCACATGTCAAAATGCAATTTCTCAGAATGCTTCTTTTCAGTTTTTATCTGAAGATATTTCCTTTTTTACTGCAGCCCTCAATGTGCTCCCAAATATCACTTTGCAGATTCCAAGAGAAGAGTGTTAGCAAACTGCTACATGTACAGAAATGTGGAACTCTGTGAGATGAATGCACACATCACGTAGAAGTTTCTCAGAACGCTTCCTTTCAGTTTTTATCTGAATATATTTCCTTTTTCACTGGAGCCCTCAATGGGCTCCAAAATATCACTTTGCAGATTCCACGAGAAGAGTGTTAGCAAACTGCTACATGAACAGAAAGGTAGAACTCTGTGAGATGAACTCAGAGATCAGAAGGACATTTCTCAGAAATCTTCTTTCTCGTTTTTATCTGGGGATATTCCCTTTGGCTGCATAATCCTCCAAGTGATCAGAAATATCAGTTCACAGATTCAACAAAAACTGGACTAGCAAACAGCTCCATGAAATACAGCTGTAACTCAGTGAGTTGAATTCACACATCACAAAGCACTTTCTCAGAAAGCTTCTTTCTACTTTTTATCTGAAAATATTCGCTTTGTCACCATTAGCTTCATTGGGCAAATAATTATCCCACTGCATATTTCAAGAAACGTGCTATAAACTGATCAATGAACAGAAACGCTTAACTCTTGTGGAGCGTATTCACACGTCACAACGCGGTTTATGAGAAAACTTCTTTTCAGTTTTTATCTCAAGATGTTTCCTTTTTCACTGTAGCCCTCAATGCATTCCTAAATATCACTTGGCAGATCGCACGAGAAGAGTGTTAGCAACAACTACATGAACCAAAAGTTGGATCTCTGTGAGATGATCTCAGAGATGAGAAAGACATTTCTCAGAAATCTTCCTTCTCAATTTTATCTGGGGATATTTCCTTTGGCTGTATCCTCCTCCAAGCGATCCGAAGTATCGGTTCTCAGATTCAACAAAAACTGGACTACCAAGAGCTCCATGAAATACAGCTGTAACTCAATGAGTTGAATTCACACATCACAAAGCAGTTACTCAGAAAGCTTTTCTACTTTTATCTGAAGATGTTTCCTTGTCACCGAAAAGCTTAATTGGGGTACAGAAATATCCCACTGCCGTAGATTTCCAGAAAAACGGTAAGTTAGCGAACGACCAACCAACAGAATTATAACTGCTTGAGTTGCATTCACATCGTCACAGTGCAGTTTCTCAGAAAGCTTCTTTTCAGTTTTTATCTCAAGATGTTTCCTTTTTCACTGTAGCCCTCAATGCATTCCTAAATATCACTTGGCAGATCGCACGAGAAGAGTGTTAGCAACAACTACATGAACCAAAAGTTGGATCTCTGTGAGATGATCTCAGAGATGAGAAAGACATTTCTCAGAAATCTTCCTTTCCTCATTTTTATCTGGGGGATATTTCCCTTTGGCTGTATCCTCCTCCAAGCCATCCAAGCACGCCCTGATTCAACAAAAACTGGACTACCAAGAGCTCCATGAAATACAGCTGTAACTCAATGAGTTGAATTCACACATCACAAAGCAGTTACTCAGAAAGCTTCTTTCTACTTTTTATCTGAAGATGTTTCCTTTGTCACCGAAAGCTTAATTGGGCACAGAAATATCCCACTGCAGATTTCCAGAAAACGGTGTTAGCGAACTGATCAACGAACAGAATTATAACTGCTTGAGTTGCATTCACACGTCACAGTGCAGTTTCTCAGAAAGCTTCTTTTCAGTTTTTATCTCAAGATGTTTCCTTTTTCACTGTAGCTGTCAATGTGCACCCAAATATCACTACAGATTTTACGCAGAAGAGTATTAGCAAAGACCTACATGAACAGAAAGGTGGGAACTCTGTGGAGATGATTGCATAGGTCACATAAAAGTTTCTCTCAGATCGCCTTTCTCAGTTTTATCTGAAGATATTTCCTTTTTCACTGTAGCCCTCATGGGCTCCCAAATATCATTTTGCAGATTCCACGAGAAGAGTGTTAGCAAACAGCTTCATGATCAGAAAGGTGGAACTCTGTGAGATGAATGTACAGTCACAGAGAAGTTCTCTCGAAACGTTTGCTTTCAGTTCTTATCTGCAGATATTTCCTTTTTCTGTAGCCCTGCACGCCCCAAATATCACTTAGCAGATTCCACTCCAGAAGACTGTTAGCAAACAGTTACATGAACAGAAAGGTAGAACTCTGTGAGATGAACTCAGAGATCAGAAAGGCATTTCTCAGAAATCTTCTTTCTCGCTTTTTATCTGGGGATATTTCCTTTGGCTGTATACTCCTCCAAGTGATCCAAAATGCTGGCTCTGTGATTCAACAAAACTGGGACTAGCAAACAACCTGAAATACAGCTGTAACCAGTGAGTTGAATTCACTATCACAAAGCACTTCCTCAGGAAGATTCTTTCCACTACTTACCTGAAGATATTTCCTTTGTCACCGTAAGCTTCATTGGGCAAAAAATATCCCATTGCAGATTTTACGAAAACTGTGTTAGCAAACTGATCAATGAACAGAAAAGTGTAACTCTGTGAGTTGCATTCACACATCACAATGCAGTTTCTCAGAACGCTTCCTTTCAGTTTTTATCTAAAGATATTTCCTTTTTCACTGTAGCCCTCAATGCGCTCCCATATATCACTTTGCGGATTCCACGAGAAGAGTGTTAGCAAAAGCTAGATGAACAGAAAGGTGGAACTCTGTGAGATGAACTCAGAGATCAGAAAGACTTTTCTCAGAAATCTTCTTTCTCGTTTTTATCTGGGGATATTTCCTTTCGCTGTATACTCCTCGAAGGGATCCAAATTACCAGTTCCCAGATTCAACCAAAACTCGACTAGCCAACAGCTCCATGAATTATAGCTTTAACTCAGTGCGATGAATTCACACATCACAAAGCAGAGTCTCAGAAAGCTGCTTTCAACTTTTTATCTGAAGATATTTCCTTTGTCACCGTAAGCTTCATTGGACAAAGAAATATACCACTGCAGATTTCAAGAAAACTGTTTTAGCCAACTTATCAATGAACACAAAAGTGTAACTCTGTGAGTTGCATTCACACATCACAATGCAGTTTCTCAGAACGCTTCTTTTTAGTTTTTATTTGAACATATTTCCTTTTTCACTGTAGCCGTCATTGTGCTCCCAAATATCACTTAGCGGATTCCACGAGAAGCGTGTTAGCAACAGCTACATGAACAGAGAGGTGGAACTCTGTGAGATGAATGTAGAGTCACATAGAAGTTTCTCAGAACTCTTCCTTTCATTTTTTATCTGAACATATTTCCTTTTTCACTGTAGCCCTCAATGCTCTCCCAAATATCACTTTGCAGATTCCTCCAGAAGAGTGTCAGCAAACAGCTACATGAGCAGAAAGGTGGAACTCCGTGAGATTAACTCAGTGATGAGAAAGACATTTCTCAGAAATCATCTTTCTCGATTTTATCTGTTGATATTTCCTTTGGCTGTATACTCCGTCAAGCGATCCGAAATATTTTTTTCTCAGATTCAACAAAAACTAGACTAGCAAACAGCTCCATGAAATACAGCTGTAACTCAGTGAGTTGAATTGACACATCACAAAGCAGTTTCTCAGAAAGCATCTTTCTACTTTTTATCTCAAAATATTGCCTTTGTCACCATCAGCTTCATTGGGCAAAGAAATATCCAACTGCAGATTTCAAAAAAACTGTGTTAGCAAACGGATCAATGAACAGAAGAGTGTATGTCTGTCAGTTGCATTCACACGTCACAATGCAGTTTCTCAGTACCCTTCTTTTCAGTTTTCATCTGAAGTTATTTCCTTTTTCACTGTAGCCGTCAATACGCTCCCAAATATCACTTAGCTGATTCCACGGGAAGAGTGAAAGGAAACAGCTATATGAACAGAAAGGTGGAACTTTGTGAGATGAATGTACAGTCACATAGTAGTTTCTCAGAACGCTCCCTTTCAGTTTTTATCTGAAGATATTTCCTTTTTCACTGTAGCCCTCAATGCGCTCCCAAATATCACTTTGCAGATTCCACGAGAAGAGTGTTAGCAAACAGCTGTCATGATGAACTCCGATATCAGAAAGTTATTTCTCAGAAATCTTCTTTTTCATTTTTATCGGGGGGTATGTCCTTTGGCTGTATACTCCTTCAAGCGATCCGAAATATCGGTTCTCAGATTCAACAGAAACTGGACTAGCAAACAGCTCCATGAAATACAGCTGTAACTCACTGAGTTGAATTCACACATCACAGAGCAGTTTCTCCGAAAGCTTCTTTCTTCTTTTTATCTGAGGATTCTTCCTTTGTCACTGTAAGCTTCATTTGGCAAAGAAATATTCCACGGCAGGTTTCAAGAAAACTGTGTTAGCAAACTGATCAATGAACAGAAAAGTGTAACTCTCTGAGTTGCATTCAGAGGTCACAATGCAGTTTCTCAGAACACTTCTTTTCAGTTTTTATCTGAAGATATTTCCATTTTCACTGTAGCCCTCAATGCGCTCCCAAATATCACTTTGCAGATTCCACGAGAGGAGTGTTAGCAAACAGCTACAAGAAGAGAAAGGTGGAACTCTGTGAGATGAACTCAGAAATGAGAAAGACGCTTCTGAGTAATCTTCTTTCTCGTTTTTATCAGGGGACATTTCCTTTGGCTGTATACTCCTACAAGGGATCCTAAATATCTGTTCTCAGTTTCAACAAAAACTGGACCAGCAAACAGCTCCACGAAATACAGCTGTAAGTCAGTGAGTTGAATTCACACATCACATAGCAGTTTCTCAGAAATCTTCTTTCTACTTTTTATCTGAAGATATTCCCTTTGTCACCATAAGCTTCATTGGGCAAAGAAATATCCCACTGCAGATTTCAAGAAAACTGTGTTGGCAAACTGATCAATGAACAGAAAAGTGTAACTCTGTGAGTTGCATTCACACGTCACAATGCAGTTTCTCAGAACGCTTCTTTTCAGTTTTTATCTGAAGATATTTTCTGTTTCACTGTAACTGTCAATGCGTTACCAAATATCACTTAGCAGACTCCACGAGAAGAGTATTAGCAAACAGCTACATGAACGGAAAGTGGAACTATTTCAGATGAATTCACAGGTCACATAGAAGTTTCTCAGAACGTTTCCTTTCAGTTTTTATCTGAAGATATTTCCTTTTTCACTGTATCCCTCAATGCGCTCCCAAATATCACTTTGCAGATTCCATGAGTAGAGTGTTAGCAAACAGCTACCTGAACAGAAAGGTGGAACTCTGTGAGGTGAACTCAGAGATCTGAAAGACATTTCCCAGACATCTTCCTTCTCGTTTTTATCTGCGGATATTTTCTTTTGCTGTATACCCCTCCAAAAGATCCGAAATATCGGTTCTCAGATTCAACAAAAACTGAACTAGCAAACAGCTCCATGAAATACAGCTGTAACTCAGTGATTTGAATTCCCAAATCAAAAAGCAGTTTCTCAGAAAGTCTTTCTACTTTTTAACTGAAGATATTTCCTTTGATACCATAAGCTTCATTGAGCAAAGAAATATTCCACTGCAGTTTCTCAGAAAGCTTCTTTCTTCTTTTTATGTGAACATATTTCCTTTGTCACCATAAGCTTCATTGGGCAAAGAAATATCCCACTGCAGTTTTGAAATAAACTGTGTTAGCAAACTGGCCTATGAACAGAAAAGTGTTATTCTGTGAGTAGCATTCACACGTCACAAAGCAGTTTCTCAGAATGCTTCTTTTCAGTTTTTATCTGAAGATATTTCCTTTTTCACTTTTTCCTTCAATGCTCTCCCAAATATCACTTAGCAGATCCCACGTAAAGAGTGTTAGCAAACAGCTACATGAACAGAAAGGTGGAACTCTGTGAGATGAATGCTAGGTCACATAGAAGTTTCTCAGAACGTTTATTGTCAATTTGTATCTGAAGATATTTCCTTTTTCACTGTTGTCGTCAATGCGCTCCCAAATATCACACTGCAGATTCCACGAGAAGAGTGTTAGCAAATAGCTGCATGAACAGAAAGGCGGAATTCTGTGAGATGAATGCACAGGCCACATAGAAGTTCTCAGAACGCTTCTTTTCAGTTTTTGTCTGAGGCTATTTCCTTTTTCACTGTAGCCCTCAATGCACTCCCAAATATCACTTTGCAGATTCCATGAGAAGTGTGTTAGCAAACAGCTACATGAACAGAAAGGTGGAACTCTGTGAGATGAATGCACAAGCCACATACAAGTTTCTCGGATCGCTTCCTTTCAGTTTTTATATGAAGATACTTTCTTTTTCACTGTAGCCCTCAATGAGCTGCCAAATATCACTCTGCAGATTCCACGAGAAGAATGTTAGCAAAAGCTACATGAAGAGAAAGTTGGAAGTCTGTGAATTGAACTCAGAGGTCAGAAAGACATTTCTCAGAGATCTTACTTCTCGTTTTTATCTGGGGATATTTCCTCTGGCTGTATAATCCTATAAGGGATCCGAAATATCAGTTCTCAGATTCAACAAAAACTGGACTAGCAAACAGCTCCATGAAATACAGCTGTACCTCAGTGAGTTGAATTCAAACATCACAAATCATTTTCTCAGAAAACTTCTTTCTACTTTTTATCTGAAGATATTTCCTTTGTCACCCTAAGCTTCATTGGTCAAAGAAATATCCCACTGCAGATCAAGAAAACTGTGTTAGTACACTGATCAACAAACAGAAAGTGCACCTGTGAGTTGCATTCACACGTCACAGTGCAAATGTCTCTCAGAACACTTCTTTTAGTTTTAATCTGAAGATATTTCTTTTCACTGTAGCCATCATTGCGATCCCAAATATCACTTAGGGATTCCCACTAGGAGAGTGTTGCAAACAGCTACATGAACAGAAATGTGAAAACCCGTGAGGAATGCACAGGTCACACAGAAGCTCCCAGAACGCCTTTCCAGCCTCTTTATCCGAAGATACTCTCACCGTATCCCCAAAGGACCTCCAAAATATCACTTCTAGCAGATTCTCACGAGAAGAGTGTTATCAAAACAGCCACAATGCAGAATAGGAAGGTGGAACTCTATGAGATGAATGCACAGGTCAAGCATAGAAGTTTCTCAGAACGCTTCCTTTCATTTTTACTCTGAAGATATTTCCTTTCTTACTGTGTAGCCTCTAACACTCCTAAATATCACGTTGCAGGTCTCCACGAGTAGCAGTGTTAGCAAACAGCTGGCATTAACAGAAAGGTGAAACTCTGTGAGATCCACTCAGAGATCAGAAATACATTTCTCAGAAATCTCATTTCTCATTTTTATCTCGGGATATTTTCTTTTGCTGTATACTCCTCCAAGAAATCCGAAATATCAGTTCTCAGATTCAAATAAACTGGACTGGGAAACAGCTCCATTAAATACAGCTGTAACTGAATGAGTTGAATTCACACATCACAAAGCAGTTTCTCTGAAAGCTTCTTTCTCCTTTTTCTCTGAAGGTATTTCCCTTGTCACTGTCAGCTTCATTGGGCAAAGTAATATCCCACTGCAGATTTCAAGAAAAGTGTGTTAGCAAACTGATCAATGAACAGAAAAGTGTAACTCTGTGAGTTGCATTCACACGTCAAAATGCAGTTTCTCAGAACGCTGCTTTTCAGTTTTTATGTGAAAATATCTCCTTTTTTACTGTAGCTTCAATGCGTTCCCAAATATCACTTAGCAGATTCCAGGAGAAGAATGTTAGCAAACGGCTACATGAACAGAAAGGCGGAACTCTCTGAGATGAATGCACAGGTCACATAGAAGTTTCTCAGAAAGTTTCCCTTCAGTTTTTATCTGAAGATATTTCCTTTTTCACTATAGCCCTCAATGCGCTCCCTAATATCTCTTTGCAGTTTCTACTAGAAGAGTGTTAGGAAAAGCTACATGAACAGAAAGACAGAATTCTGGGAGATGAATGCACAGGTCACATAGAAGTTTCTCAGATCGCTTCCTTTCAGTTTTTATCTGAAGATATTTCCTTTTTCACTGTAGTCGTCAATGTGCTCCCAAATATCACTTTGCAGATCCCACGAGAAGAGTGTTAGCAAACAGCTACATGAACAGAAAGATGAAACTCTGTGAGATGAATGTACAGGTCACATAGGAGTTTCTCAGAACACTTCCTTTTAGTTTTTATCTGAAGATACTTTCTTTTTCACTGTAGCCTTCAATGAGCTCCCAAATATCACTCTGAAGATTCTACGAGAAGAATGTTAGCGAAAACTACATGAACAGAAAGGTGGAACTCTGTGAGATGAACTCAGAGACCAAAAAGACATTTCTCAGTAATCTTCTTTCTCGTTTTTTTCCGGGGATATTTCTTTTGGCTGTATACTCCTCCAAACGATCTGAAATATCGGTTCTCAGATTCAACAAAAACTGGAATAGCAAACAGCTCCATGAAATACAGCTGTTTCTCAGTCAGTTGAATTCACACATCACAAACAGTTTCTGAGATAGTTTCTTTCTACTTTTTATCAGAAGATATTTCCTCTGTCACTGTAAGCTTCATTGGGCAAAGAAATATCCCACTGCAGATTTCAAGAAAACTGTGTTAGCAAACTGATCAATGAACAGAAAAGTGTAACTCTGTGAGTTGCATTCACACGTCACAGTGCAATGTCTCAGAAGGCTTCCTTTTAGTTTTAATCTGAAGGTATTTCCTTTTTCACTGTAGCCATCATTGCGATCCCAAGTATCACTTAGGGGATTCCACTAGAAGAGTGTTAGCAAACAGCTACATGAACAGAAATGTGAAACTCTGTGAGGTGAATGCAGGTCACATAGAAGCTTCCCAGAACGCTTCCTTTCAGCTTTTATCTGAAGATATTTCCTCTTTCACTGTATCTCTCAAAGGACTCCCAAATATCACTTAGCAGATTTCACGAGAAGAGTGTTATCAAACAGCTACATGAATAGGAAGGTGGAACTCTATGAGATGAATGCATAAGGTCACATAGAAGTTTCTCAAGAACACTTCCTTTCATTTTACTAGAAGATATTTCCTTTTCACTGTAGCCCTCAATGCACTCCCAAATATCACGTTGCAGGTTCCACGGAAAGTCTGGCAGGCATTAACAGAGGGTGAGCCTCCTTGAATCCTTTCGGGGTCAAATACATTTCTCAGGAAATCTCCTTTCTCGTTTTATCTGGGATATTTTCTAATACTTGCTGTATGTCTCCTCAGCGGTGATCCGAAATATGGTTCTCAGATTCAAATAAGCTGGACTGAAACAGGCTCCATTAAATACAGCTGTAACTGAATGAGTTGAATTCACATCCACCGGCAATGGTTTCTCAGGCTTTCTTGGAAATTTTATGTGAAGATATTTCCCTTATCACACCGTAAGCTTTATTGGGCAAAGAAATATTCCACTGCAGATTTCAAAGAAAACTGTGTTATATGAAACTGATCAATGAACAGAAAAGTGTAAGCTATGAGTTGCATTCACAAATCTGAAATGCAATTTCTCAGAACCTTCTTTTCTGACATCTGAAGATGTTTCCTTTTTCTTCTTTTTGTTTTATTTATTATTTATTCTTATTATACTTTCTAAAAGTTAGACATGTGCATAACGTGCGGAACTTTGTTACATGTATGCTTGTGCCATGTTGTTGTGCTGCACCCATCTTCGTCAGCACCCTCTTTTTATTTCACTAGGCAATTGGTTTGTAGTTCTCCTTGAAGAGGTCCTTTACATCCCTTGTAAAGTTGGATTCCTAGGTATTTGATTCTCAGACAATTTGTAGATGGAATTCATTCCTTGATTTGGCTCTCTGTTTGTCTGTTACTGAATTGTATAGAATGCTTTGTGATTTTTGCACATTAATTTTGTATCCTGGACTTTGCTGAAGTTGCTCATCAATGGAGATTTAGGGCTGAAGAGACTGATGGGGTTTTCTAAATATACAATGTGTCATCTACCAAACAGGGGACAATTTGATTTCTTCTTTCCTAGCAGATACCCTTGATTTCTTTCTCTTGCCTGATTGCCTTAGCCAGAACTTCCAACACTATGTTGAATGAGGAATTGGTGAGAGGGCACCTGTCTTGTGCCAGTTTTCAAGGGAATTTTTCCAGTTTGCCCATTCAGTATGATATTGAAAACATGGGTTTTATCATAAATAGCTCTTATTATTTGAGGTACGTTTCATCAATACTTTTTAAGATTTGTGGGCGTTTTAGCATGAAGCACTGTTGAATTTTGTCAAAAGCCTTTTTGCCATCTATTGAGATAATCATGTGATTCTTGTCTTTGGTTCTCTTTATATGCTGGATTACGTTTATTGATTTGTAGTGTTGAACCACCCTATGCCTCCCAGGGATGAAGCCCATGATCCTTGGTGGATAAGTTTTTGATGTGCTGAATCCGGTTTTGAGTATTTTATTGAGAGTTCATCGATGTTCATCAGGGATATTGATTAAAAATTCCTTTGTGTCTCTGCCGAGCTGGTATGGGATGATGTTGGCCTCATAACTAGAGTAGGTTAGGGAGGATTCCCTCTTTTTCTATTGATTGGAATAGTTTCAGAGAGATAGGTACCAGCTCCTCCTTTGCACTTCTGGTATTCAGCTGTGGGAAACCATCTGGTCCCTGGACTTTTTTTTGGATTTGGTAGGCTATTAATTATTTTATAATTTCAGAGCCTGCTGCCTGTTGGTCTATTCAGGAGTTCAACTTCTTCACACCGTTTAGTCTTTGGAGGCTGTAAGTGTCAGGAAATTTTTCCAAATTTTCTTCTAGATTTTCTGATTTTATTTGTGTAGAGTGTTTATAGTATTCTCTGATGATGGTAGTTTTGTACCTGTGGGGTCCGGTGGTGATATCCCTTTATCTCATTTTTTTTAATTGCGTGATTTGAAGTTCTTCTCTCTTTTCTTCTTTATTAGTCTTTATAGTGGTCTGTCAATTTTGTTGATCTTTTCAAAAACCAACTCTTGGATTAAGTAGATTTTTGGGAGGGTTTTGTGTCCTATCTCCTTCCAGTTCTGCTCTGATGTAGTTATTTCTTGCCTTCTGCTAGCTTTGGAATGTGTTTTGCTCTTAGCCTTCTCTGGTTCTTTTAATTGCTTGATGTTAGAGTGTCAGTTTTAGATGTTCCTGCTTTCTGTCTTATTGTGGTTGGTGCTATAGAGATTTCCCTCTACACTGCTAAATGTGTCAAAGAGATTCCTGAGTATGTTGTATCTTTGTTCTCATTGGTTTCCAAGGAGAACATCTTTATTATTTCTGCCTTCATTTTAGTTATGTACCCAGTAGTAGTCATTCAGGAGCAGGACTGCATTTCCAGTTTCCATGGTTAGGCGGTTTTGATTGAGTTTCTTAGTCCTGAGTTCTAGTTTGATTGCACTCTGGTCTGAGAGACAGTTTGTTATAATTTTGTTCTTGTACATTTGCTGAAAGTGCTTTACTTCCAATTATGTGGTCAATTTTGGAATAGGAGTGCAGGGCGTGGTGCCTGAGAAGAATGTATATTCTGTTGGTTAGGGTGGAAGTTCTATAGATGTCTATTAGGTCTGCTTGCTGCAGACATGAATTCAATTCCTGGATATCCTTATTGTTAACTTTCTGTCTCGTTGATCTGTCTAATGTGTGGTGGAGTGTTTGAGTCTCCCATTATTATTGCTGGAGTCCTAAGTCTCTCTTTGTAAGTCTGTTGCTTTATGAATCCTAGGTGCTCTCCTGTATTTGGGTGCATATATATTTAGGATAATAGGCCCTTCCTGTTGAATTGATCCCACTTTACCATCATGTGATGGCCTTCTTCTTTATCTCTTTTGATCTTTGATGGTTTAAGGTCTGTTTTATCAGGGCCCAGGTATTTACAGCCCCTGCTTTTTGTTCTCCATTTGCTTGGCCAGATCTTCCCTCCATCCCTTTATTCCTGACCTATGTATCTCTCTTCTATGTGAGATGGGTCTTGAATACAGCAGCCAGACTGATGGGTCTTGACTCTTTATCAGTTTGCCAGTCTGTGTCTTTCATTGGAGCGACATTTAGTCCATTGCATTTTAAAGGTTAAGATTATTTATGTGTGAACTTGATCCTGCCATTTATGATGATATTAACTGGTTATTTGCTAAGTTAGTTGATGCAGATTCTTCCCCAAAAACAGGTGGTCTTTAAATTTTGGCATGTTTTGCAATGGCTGGTACACCCGTTTGTTTCCTTTCCATGTTTGATGCTTCCTTCGGTCTCTCTTATAAGGCAGGCCTGGTGTTGACAAAATCTCTAAGCATTTGCTTATCAATAAGGATTTTTTCTGCAGCCCACTTATGGAAACTTAGTTTGGCTGGATAGCAGAGTTCTGGGTTGAAAATTCTTTTCTTTAAGAATGTTGAATATTGGCCCCCACTCTCTTCTGGCTTGTAGAGGTTTCTGCGAGATCTGTAACACAGGTCCTGATGGGCTTCCCTTTGTGGGTAACCCTACCTTTCTCTGGCTGCCCTTAAGTTTTTCCTCATTTCAACTTTGGTGGAATCTGGCAATTATGTCTTGGGTTGCTTCTCGAGGGGTATCTTTGGCGTTCTCTGTATTTCCTGGATTTGGATTTTGGCCTGCTACTAGGTTGGGGTTCTCCTGGATGATATCCTGAAGAGTGTTTTCCAACTTGGTTCCCATTTCACCCTCGGTGGGCTGCCCCAATCAGATGTAGTTGGTCTTTTTTACATAATGAAATCCCACATACTTCTTGCGGGCTTTGTTCATTTCTTTTTCTTCTCTTTTCTTTGGTTCTCTTCTCACTTCATTTCATTCATTTTGATCCTCAATTGCTGATACTCTTTCTTGCAGTTGATCGAGGTGGTTACTGACTTGTGCATTTATCCGCGTATTTCACAGGTATGCATTGGTTTCATCTCTGTCTTTTCGTTTTATGACCTTCTCTGCATTAATTATAGCCATCAATTCTTCCACTCTTTTTTCAAGCTTTTTTAGTTTCTTTTTTGGGGTATCATAATTCCCCTTCTCCTTTAGCTCTGAGAAGTTTGATGGACTGAGAGACTTCTTCTCTCTCATCTCGTCAAAGTCATTTCTCCATCCAGCAGTCCACATTGCTAGTAATGAGCTAAGCTCCTTTGCATGGGGATGGCAGCTTCTGCACGTTCAGCTTTCTGCCCTGCTTTTTCCCATCTTTGTGGTTTTATCTGCCTCTGGTCTTTATTGATGGTGATGTACTGATGGGGTTTTTGGTGTAGGTGTCCTTCCTGTTTGATAGTTTTTCCTTCTAACAGTTAAGATGACCCTCAGCTCCTAGAGTCTGTTGGGGATTGCTTGAAGTCCACTCCAGACCCTGTTTGCCTGAGTATCAGCAGCAGAGGCTGCAGAAGATAGAATATTGCTGAACGGCAAGTGTACCTGTCTGATTCTTACTTTGGAAGCTTCCTCTCAGGGGTGTACTCCACCCTGTGAGGTGTGGGGTGTCAGACTGCCCCTAGTGGGGGATGTCTCTCAGCTAGGCTATTCAGGGATCAGGGACCCACTTGAGCAGGCAGCCTGTCCCTTCTCAGATCTCAACCTCCGTGTTGGGAGATCCACTGCTCTCTTCAAAGCTGTCAGACGGTGTCGTTTGTGTCTGCAGAGGTTTCTGCTGCTGCTGTTGTTGTTGTTGTTGTTGTTGTTGTTGTTGTTGTTGTTTTTAAGCTGTGCCCTGTCCCCAGAGGTGGTGTCTACAGAGACAGGCAGGTATCCTTGAGCTGCTGTGAGCTCCACCCAGTTCGAGGTTCCCAGCGGCATTGTTTACCTACTTAAGCCTCAGAAATGGCGGGCGCACCTGCCCCAGCCTCACTGCTGCCTTGCGGTTAGATCGCAGACTGCTGTGCTAGCAATGAGGGAGGCTCCGTGGGCGTGGGACCCTCCCGGCCAGGTGTGGGATATAATCCCCTGGTGTGCCCATTTGCTTAAAGTGCAATATTGGGGTGGGAGTTACCCGATTCTCCAGGTGTTGTGTGACTCAGTTCCCCTGGCTAGGAAAAGGGATTCCCTTCCCCCTTGTGCTTCCCAGGTGAGTCGATGCCTTGCCATGCTTCAGCTTTCGCTGGTCAGGCTGCAGCAGCAGACCAGCACCAATTGTCCGGCTCTCCCTAGTGAGATGAAGCCAGTACCTCAGTTGAAAATGCAAAAATCACCGGTCTTCTGTGTCACTCGTGCTGGGAGTAGGAGACTGCAGCTGTTCCTATTCAGCCATCTTGCTCCGCCCCGATATTTCCTTTTTCACTGTAGCAGTCAATGCGCCCCCAAATATACTTTAGCAGATTCCACGAGAAGACTGTTAGCAAACAGCCACATGAACAGAAAGGTGGAACTCTGGTTGAATGCACAGGTCACATAGAAGATTCTCAGAAAGTTTCCTTTCAGTTTTTAACTGAAGATATTTCCCTTTTCACTGTAGCCATCAACGTGCTCCCAAATATCACTTTTCAGATTCCATGATAAGAGTGTTGGCAAAAAGCTACATGAATAGAAAGAAGGAACTCTGTGAGATGAACTCAGAGATCAGAAAGACATTTCTCAGAATTCTTCTTTCTCATTTTCATCTGGGGATATTTCCTTTGGCTGTATACTCCTCCAAGTGATCCGAAATATCTGTTCTCATATTCAACAAAAAATGGACCAGCAAACAGTTCCAAGAAATACAGCTGTAACTCAGTGAGTTGAATTCACACATCACAGAGCAGTTTCTCAGAAAGCTTCTTTCTACTTTTTATCTGAAGATATTTCCTTTGTCACCGTCAGCTTCATTGGGCAAAGAAATATCCCACTGCAGATTTCAAGTAAACTGTGTTAGCCAACTGATCAATGAACACAAAAGTGTAACTCTGTGAGTTGCATTCATACATCACAATACAGTTTCTCAGATCGCTTCTTTTCAATTTTCATCTGAAGATATTTCCTTTTTCACTGTAGCCGTCAATGCGCTCCCAAATATCACTTGGCAGATTCCATAAGAAGAGTGTTAGCAAACAGCTACATGAACAGAAAGGTGGAATTCAGTGAGATGAATGCACAGGTCACATAGAAGTTTCTCAGAACATTTACTTTCAGTTTTTATCTGAAGTTATTTCTTTTTTCACTGTAGCCCACAATGCGCTCCCAAATATCACTTTGCACATTCCAGGAGAAGAGTGTTAGCAAACTGCTACGTGAACAGAAAGGTGGAACACTGTGAGGTGAACTCAGAGATCAGAAAGACATTTCTCAGAAATCTTCTTTCTCGTTTTTATCTGGGGATATTTCCCTTGGCTGTATAATCCTATAAGCGATCCGAAATATCGGCTTTCAGATTCAACAAAAACTGGACTGGCAAACAGCTCCATGAAATAGGGGTGTAACTCAGTGAGTTGAATTCAAACATCACAAAGCAGTATCTCAGAAAGCTTCTTTCTACTTTTTATCTGAAGATATTTCCTTTGTCGCCATCAGCTTCATTGCGCAAAGAAATATCCCACTGCAGATTTCAAGAAAACTGTGTTAGCAAACTGATCAATGAACAGAAAAGTGTAACTCTGTGAGTTGCATTCACACATCACAATGCAGTTTCTCAGAACGCTTCTTTTCAGTTTTTATCTGAAGATATTTCCTTTTTCACTGTAGCCGTCAATGCGCTCCCAAATATCACTTAGCAGATTCCACGAGAAGAGTGTTAGCAAACAGCTACATGAACAGAAAGGTGGAACTCTGTGAGATGAATGCACAGGTCACATAGAAGTTTCTCAGAACGCTTCCTTTCAGTTTTTTTCTGAAGACACTTAATTTTTCACTGTAGCCCACAATGCGCTCCCAAATATCACTTTGCAGATTCCACGAGAAGAGTGTCAGCAAACAGCTACATGAAAAGAAAGGTAGAACTCTGTGAGATGAACTCAGAGATCAGAAAGACATTTCTCAGAAATCCTCTTTCTCGTTTTTATCCGGGAAAATTTCCTTTGGCTATATACTCCTCCAACTGATCCGAAGTATCGGTTCTCAGATTCAACAAAACTGAGGTACAAATTGCTCCATGGGGAAATTTTGGCTGCTTAACTCAGTATGATTTGAATTCACACATCACCATGGTTTTTCTTGGAAGCTTCTGTTTTATCTGAAACTATTTCCTTTGTCACCGTATGGCTGCATTGGGCGAGGAATATCCACTGTAGGTTTCAGAAACTGTCTTAGCAAACTGATCAATGCACAGAAAGTGTAACTCTAATTGCTTGTCCCTACCCGTCACAATCACGGCTTCCTCAGTCTTCTTTTAGTTTTTATCCCAAGAGGAATATGACACTAACATGGTAGATTAGTGCTCTAAATAATATCACTTAGCAGATTCCACGAAGGAAAGTGTTAGCAAACAGCTGCATGAACCGAAAGGAGGTGATTCTGTGAGATGAACTCAAATCAGAAGACTTTTCAAGTACCCTTCTCCTTTTATCTGGAAGGTTGCGCTTTGGCTGTATATAGTCCTCCAGCAATCCAGGGAAATGCTCCGGTTCTCAAATTCTCAGAAGATTCTCAAGAGAAAGCTTCTTTCTAGTTTTATTTGAGGATATGTCTTTTGACCCGTGTAGACTCCAATGAGAGAAAATATGTATGGGTTCCCCAAAAACAGTGGTAACATCTACTCCAGGAAGCAAATTGTGAGGACGGAATTCACACATCAAGAGGGAGGTGATTTCTCAGAGCTTATTCTTTCTACCTTTTCATCTGAGGGATGGCCTTATTTCACCACATGCACCTCAGTGAACTCCCCAATAAACACTTTGCGATTACAGGAACACAGTGTTTAGCAAACTCCTTCATGAAGAAAGGTGCTAATTTTGTATGAGGTGAATTCACACATAATAAGGAGTTCCTAGAGAAGCTTCTTTCTCGTTTTATTTTTGCATTTGTTTGTTTTACATTTTTTGAGGATAATTCCTCTGGTAGCAGAAACTGTCTGATCAAAATATCATTTCTGAGATTCCCAAAACACTGGTAACACACTGCTCCATCAAACAGATGTTTAGCTATGAAGGAGATGAATTGACACATCAGATATCCTTTTCTATAAGCTTCTTTTTGTTTTTTTTTTTCTTCTGAGGATATTTTATTTTTTACCTTATGCCTCTATCGTTCCAAATATCCTTTTGCAGATTCCACCAGAATAGTGGTAGCACACTGTTTCACCATGAAGGAAGGTGTATTTCATTTGGTTGCACACATCACAGAGAAGTTTTCCACAGAAGCACTTACAACTTTCATTTGAGGATACATCTTTGTGCCAGGTTTCAATGGATAAAAATATCTCTTTTCAGTTATCCCAAAAGAATTGGTAATGGAGTTGCTCCAAGAAAGAAAGTGTTAACTCTGTGAGTCAGATTCACATCAGAGAAACAGTTTCTCTAAGGTTCTTTCAAGTTTCATCTGAGGCTATTTCTTTCACCATATGCCTCTAGGAGTCTCCACTTTGCTGAATTACAGGAACACAGTGATAGCAAACTACTTCATGAAGAGAAGCGTGTAAGTTCTGTAAAGATTGAATTCTCACATCATAGAAGTTTCTCAAGCTCTTCTTAGTTTTATTTGAGGATGTACTTCCTTTTCCACATGGAAAAGCAATGTAATAAAATAACACTTCTCAGATTCTGTAAAACGGTGGTAACAGACTTCTCCATGAAAGAGGAAGTGTAATTTTGAGAGGATGAATTCACACATCAGGAACCGTTTCTCAGGAAACCTTCTTTCTAGTTTTCATTATTTCCTTTTTCACCGCTATGCCTCCAGGGCTCCTAATAAAACTATGTAGATTACGTTCAGTGTTAGTAAACTCCTTCAGCATAGAGAAGGTGTAATTCTGTGAGTGTATTCACACATAATAAAGATGTTTCTCAGAAAGCTTCTTTCCTACGTTTTTATTTGGATATTTCGCACAGCTTAGGTTTTACATGCAATCAAAAGATCATTTCTGAGATTCCCCAAATCACTGGTAACAGACTGCTCCATGAAACTAATGTTTAACACTGTGTAGGATAGATACCACATCGAAATTGTTTCTCAGAAAGCTTCTTTCTGGTTTCATCTTAGGATATTTCCTTTTACCTTATGCCTCTATCGCTTAAATATCCTTTGCAGATTCCACGAGGCGTTTCCACTTCTCAGGTCCCACAAAACAATGGTGGTAGCCGACTGCCTCAGGAAAGATAGCTCTTAACTCTGTGAGACAGATTCACACATCAGAACAGTTTGTAAAGAAACCTTCTTTCTAATTTTCATCTGAGAATATTTCCTTTTCAGCATATCCCTCAGTGCACTCCCAAATATCACTTGGCGGATTACAGGAACATTGTTAATGTTACCAACCTCCTTCATGAAGAGAAGGTGCTTAATTTTGTAGGGTGAATTCACATCCACGAGGAAGTTTCTCAGAAAACTTCTTTCTAGGTTTGTGAGGGATTATTTCCTTTGTTCAAATGGAAGCTAAGCTGATAAAAATCACTTCTCAGATTCCCCAAAACAGTGGTAACGGGCTTTTATCACTAGAGAAAGAGGGAATGTAACTCTGTGAGACAATTCCACACATCAGAATATAGTTTCTCAGAAACCTTTTTAGTTTTCCTCTGAGGATACTTCTTTTTTACCTTATGCCTCTCTCGGCTCGAAATATCCTTTTGCAGGTCCACGAAAAGAAAACAATACTAGCAAACTGTTCCAAGAAGAGGAAGGTGTATTTCATTGCAGGATGAATTCACACATCAAAGAAAGAAGTTTCCTGAACTTTTTGTAACTTTCATTTGAGAGGATACTTCCTTTGTCTTCTTAGGCTTCGATGGGATTAAAAGGCTGTCCTTTTTCAGATTCCCCAAAGAGTGGTGACAGACTGCTCAGGAAAGAAGTGTAACTCTCTGAGACAGATTCACATCAGAACAGTTTCTCAGAAACCTTCTTTCTAGTTTTCATCTGATGATATTTCCGTTTCACCACGCATATGCCTCAGAAATCTAAATATCACTTTTACCTTGCAAGCAGACGTGCATTGTATACTTCTTCGCTTGAAGAAGGTGCTTAATTCAGTGAGGTAAATTCACAAATCCTTAAAGAATTTTCTCAGAAAGCTTCTTTTCCAGTTTGCATTTTGAGGGATTATATGCATTTTTTACCCACGTAGGCTTCAATCGGGTAGGAGTATATTTGAGTTCTAAAGGCAGTGGTAACAGACTGCTCCATGAAACAAAGTGTAACTCTGTGAGACAGATTCGCACATCAGAGAGTTTTACAAAAGAGCCTTCTTCTAGTTTTCATCCACAGAGAAGGGATGGCACTTGCTCACAGCATAGCATAAATTTTCCCAAATATCATTTTTTTCCAGATTACAGGAACACAGTTTTAGCCGACTCGTTTGAAGAGAGGTGCTTAATTCTGTAGGAAGTGAATTCTCAGTTAATAAAGATGATTCTCCAGAAGCTCGTTTTTATTTGAGGATATTTCCTTTGTGAGTATATGCTTCAATGCAATGCAAAATATCATTTCACGAGGATTCCCCAAAACACAATTGAAGACTGCTCCATAGAAGAGATGTTTAACTCTGTAAGGATGAATTCACACATCAGAGAACAGTTTCTCTCCAGAAACCTTCTTTCTGGTTTCATTTTGAGATGCTTCCTTTTCCACGATATACAGTGCACCCAAATATCACTTTGCAGATTACAGGAACACAGTGTTAGCAAACTCCTTCATGAAGAAAGGTGTAGTTCTGTATGAGGTGAATTCACCTAGAAGTTTATCAGAAAGGTTCTTTCTAGTTTTATTTGAGGATATTTCTTTTTGTCAAGCATAGAAGCTAGTGATTGAGAATGTCATTTCAGGGTCCCTGCTTACTGGTAACAGACTGTCTATGAAAGGAATTTTTAACTCTGTGAGGATGAATTCACACATCAGAATCAGTTTCAGAGAGCTTCTTTCTGGTTTCATCTGGGGATATTTCCTTTTTGCCTTGTAAATACATGTGCTAAACAAATATCTGTTTACAGATTCCCACGGGCATTGGTAGCAAACTGTTTCCATGAAGAGGAAGGTGTATTTCATTGGGATGAATTCTGAATTCCAGAAGTTTCCAAATTTTCCTAACTTTCACATTTGAGGACACTTCCTTTGTCTTCTTATGCTTTGAATTAGATAAAAAATATCCCTTTCAGATTCCCAAAAGAGTGGTAACATACTGCTTGGGACAGAAAGTGTAACTCTGTGACACGAATTCACACATCAGAGAACATTTCTCAGAGCCTCTTTTACTGATAGGCTGCTTTGAGGATGTGTGTTGCTTTAATCCGCCTAGGACAAATGCGATAAAAATGTCTGCATGAGTTCCCCAAAAACAGTGGTAACAGACTGCTCCAGGAAAAGGAGTGTAACTATGTGAGGCGTGCCATGCGTCAGAGGGCACTTTATTTCCCAGAAACCCGTCTTTCTACTTTTCATCAGAGGATATTTCCTTTTTGGCCATATGCCTTAGTGCACTCCCAAATATCCCTTTGCAGATTACAGAAGACACAGTAGTGGCTGGCAAACTCCTTCATGAAGCAAAGAGGTAGTTCTGTGAGCTGAATTCACACACGTCCACAAAGAAGTTTCTCGGAGCTTCTTTCTAGTTTCTTTGAGGATATTTCCTTTGTCCATAGGCTCCAATCGCGATAAAATATCACTTCTTAGGTTCCCCAAAACAGTGGTAACAGACTGCTCCAGAAGAAAGTGTAGCTGTGAGGACGATTCACACACACAGAGAAGGTTTCTCAGAAGCTTCTTATTGTTGTTTCATCTGGCGAGGATATTTCCTTTCTTACACACCTATGTCTCTGCATTCCCAAATATCCAGGATTCATGTAGAAACCAAATGCTGTAGACTTTTCCAAAGGGGAAGGTGTATTTCATTTAGGATGAATTCACACACATCACAGTTTCAGAAAGCTTTTTTCTAACTTTCATTTAGGATACTTCCTTTTTCTTCTTGAACTTCAATGCAATAAAAATCCCTTTTCAGATTCCCAAAAGAGTGGTAACAGACTCCTCCAGGAAAAGAAAGTGTAACTCATGAGACAGATTTACACATCAGAGAACTCTAAGAAATCTCTTTCTACTTTTCATCTGAGGATATTTCCTTTCACCCTTATGCCTCAGTGTATTCCAAATATCGCTTTTTGATTCTAGGAGCACAGTGTTAGCAAACTCTCCTTCATGAAGGGAAAGGTGTAATTCTGCATGACTTCACACATAATAAAGATGTTTCTCAGAGAAGCTTCTTTCTCATTTTATTTGAAGATATTTCCTTTGGCAGCATGAAACTGTCTGATTCAAAATATCATTTCTGAGATTCCCTAAAATACTGTGGTAGCTGCTCCATGAAACAAGGTTTAACTGTGTGAGATAAATTCCAAAACCGATGCTGATTTCTCAAGCTTCTTTCTGGTTTTAGATCACAATGGATAGTTCCTTTTTAGCATGGCTGTAACTCCACAATGTCCTTTTCAGATTCCCGAAACAGGTTTAGCCAAACTGTTTCATGAAGAGGAAGGTGTATTTCATTGGGATAAGATTCACACATCCGCAGAGAAGTTTCCCAAAGTTTTTACTAATTTCATTTTAGAGTACTTCGGCACGATATTTTGTAGGCTTGGTGATAAAAACATGAAAGCCATGCCAGTTTCGAAATTGGTAACAGACTGCTCCAGAAAAGTATTTGTAACTCTGTGAGACGAATTCTGCCACGACGAAAACAGGTTTCTCAAATTTTCTAGTTTTTCAACCGAGGGATGTTTCCTTTTTCACCATGGTATAAGCGGCACTCCCAAATATCACTTTGCCGTTATAGGAACGCCATGGCAAATTCCTTCGTGAAGAGAAAGGAGTAATTCTGTGAGGTGAATACACATCGAAGATTATCAGAAAGGTTCTTTCTCGTTTTATTTGAGAATATGTCATCAGCTGGGTTTCAATGCGATTCAGGAAATATCATTTTCTGAGGATTCTCCTAAAACAGGGTAACAGATTGCTCCATATAAAAATAATGTTTAACTCTATTAGATGAATTCCTAAAATCTAGATCAGTTTCTCAGGCTGCCGGTTTCATCTGGGGATATTTCCTTTTTGCCAATATGCAATAAGCCGAGTAGCCATTTTGGGGTTAAAACTCGAAGGTGGCACTGTTTCATGAAAGAAGATGTATTTCATTGGGATTACATCACAGAGAAGTTTCCCAGAAAGCTTTTACTAACTTTCATTTGAGGATACTTAATTTGTATCTTCTTTGGCTTGATCACGAGAAAAATATCCTTTTTTCAGATGCATAAAAGAGTGGTAACGGGCTACTCCAGGAAGAAAAATGTAGCTCAGTGGGGAAGAATTCCGCACACATCAGATGCTGGTTTCTCGAACCTTCTCTCTAGGTTTCATCTGATGATTACCTTTCTCACCCCTATGCCTCATTGTACTCCCAAATATCACTTTGCAGATTACAGGAACACAGTGTTAACTTAAACTCATTCATGAAGAGAAAGGTTAGCCAATTCTGGCCAGGGTGAATTCCATGCAAAGTTTCTCAAGCTTCTTTCTACTTTTATTGCAGGATCTTCCCTTTTCCACGTATTAGAGCTTCAATCACGATAAAAATGTCCTTCTCAGGTTCCACCAGAAGAAAGTGGTAACAGACTGCTCCAGAAAAGTGTAAATCTATGTAGGACAGATTCCACACAACAGAACCAGTTTCTCAGAAACCTTCTTTCTAGGACTTTGAGTCAGAAGTGGCTTCCTTTTTACCTTATGCCTCTATAAAGCTACCAAATGATATCCTTTTTTCCAGATTCCACTTTTAGAAACAATGCCCCGCACAAGTAATCCTCTGTTTCAGAAGAGGAAGGGTATTTCCTTGGAGGTGAATTCACACACATCACAGAGAAATTTCCCTAGAAACTGTTTTGTAATAACTTTCACTTGGGGATTCTCTTCCTTTGTCTTCTTAGGCTTCAATGCGATCAAAATATCCCTTTTCAAATTCCCCAAAAGAGTGGTAACTGACTGCTCCAGAAAAAGAATTTGCAAATCTGTGAAGAATTCACACGACAGAAAATAGCCGTTTCACAGAAATCTTCTTTCTAGTTTTTCATCCGAGGATATTTCCTTTTTCACCCTTAAGCCTCAGAGCACTCCCAAATATCATTTGCGATTATAGGAACACAGTGTTAGCAAATCCTTCATGAAGAGAGGTATAATTCTGTGGAAATTCAGACATTAAAAGAAGTTTCTCAGGAAATCTTCCTTCTAGTTTTTATTTCCAGGATATTTCCTTCATCTTTCCGGCTTCAATGCGATCAAAAACCTCCTTCTGGAGTTCCCCAAAAACAGTGGTGACAGACTGCTCCAGGAAATGAAAGTGTAACACTGTGAGACAATTCATACATCAGAGAACAGTTTCTCAGAAACTGCTTCTTTCTATAGTTTTCATCTGAGGATATTTCCTTTTTCACCATATACCTGGTACTCCCAAATATCGCTTTGCAGATTACAGGAATTACAGTGTTAGCAAACTCCTTCTTGAAGAAGCTGTAATTTTGTAAGGTGAATTCACATCAAAGAAGAAGTTTTCAGAGAGCTTCTTTACAATGAATTTTTTGAGGATATTTCCTTTCTCTGTGTGGAAGCTGAGGCTGCGTGGTAAAATTTATCACTTCTCAACTTCCCCAAACTACAGTGGTAATAGACTGTTCCTTGAATGGAAAGTATAACTCTGGGAGACGAATTCACACATCGGAAGACGGTTTCTCAGAACCTTCTTTCTAGTTTTCATCTGAGACATTTCCATTTTCAACATATGTCTCAGTGCACTCCCAAATATCATTTTTCAGACTACAGGAACTGTGTTAGCAAACTCCCTTCCTTGAAGAGAAGGTGTAATTCTGTGGGGTGGAAATCACACATCACGAAAGTCTCAGAAAGCTTCTTTCCAGTTTTGTTGAGGATATTTTCTTTTTTTCAGCATAGGGTTCAATGCGATTCAAAATGCCATTTCATGATGCATGGAAAACCACTGAAGTAGCAGGTGCTCCACGAAACAGATGACTTTAACTCTGTGAGATGAATTCCTCAGAAATCAATAGCGGATTTCTCCATGTAAGCTTCTTTCTGGTTTCATCTGAGGGATGTCCTTTTCTACCTTATGCCTCTATGCGCTCCATAATATCCTTTGCAGGATTCACAAAACAATGGTAGCAAACTGTTTCATGAAAGAGGAAGATATTTCATTTGGGATGAATTCACGCATCAAGACAAGTCTCCCAAGCTTTCTCTAACTTTCATTTTGAGAGAATACTTCCCTTTGTCTTCTTAGGCTTCCAATGTGATAAAAATATCCCTTTTCAGATCCCTGAGAGTTGCTTGTAACACACTCCAGGAAAGAAGAGTAGCATGAGACAAATTCACACATCAGAAGGGGAACAGTTTCTCTCAGAACCTTCTTATTAGTTTTCATCTAGCAGAGGATGTTCCTTTTTCACCATATGCCTCAATTAAATCCCCAAATATCCTTTGTAGATTACAGGAGGAACACAATGTTAGCAAAACTTCCTTAGAGCAAAGGTGCCTTAGTTCCTATATGGGGTGAATTCACACATCACAAAGAAGTTTCTCAGAAAGCTTCTTTCTATTTTTATGTGAGAATATTTCCTTTGGCCATATGTAGACTTCAATGATTAAATAAAATCACTTCTCAGGTTCCCAAAAACAGTAGCACACTCTTCCATGAAAAGAAAGTGTAACTCTATATGAGGCAATTCACACATTAGAGAACAGTCTCAAGTATATTGCCACAGTTTTCATCTAAGGATATTTCATTTTCACCCATACCCCAGTGCCTCCCAAATATCACCTTGCAGATTAGAGGAACACAGTTTTGTAAACTCCCTTCTTGAAGAGAAAGGAGGTGTTATTGTAGATAAATTCCCACATCACAAAGAAGTTTCTTAGAAAGCTTCTTTCTCATTTTATTTAGAGATATATTTCCTTTTGTAAAAGTAGAGCTTCAATGCGATCCAATATCATTTCTGAGATTCCCCAAAAACTCTGGTAACAGACCAGACTGCTCCATGAAACAGATGTTTAACTCTGTGAGATGAAATCCCATCCAATCAGTTTATCAGAAGTTTCTTTCTGGTTTCATCTGAGAATATCTCCTTTTACCTTATGCCTGTATGCGCCCCAAATATCCTTTTGCAGATTCCACAAAAGCAGTGAGTAGCAAACTGTTTCTACATGAAAGGAAGGTGTATTTCATTTGGGATACATTGACACGTCATAAGAGAAGTTTCCCAAGCTTTTTCTAACTTTCATTTGAAGATGCACTTCCTTTGTCCTCTCTCAGGCTTCAATGCGATTAAATTCCTTTTCCAGATTCCCCACAAAAGAGTAAAGGTAACAGATTTAACCATGAAAGAAATTGTAGCTCTTTGGAGTCAAATTCACATATCGGGCCGTTTCCGAAGGCCTTGCTTAACATGGGATGGCTTTTTACTTTCACCAGATGCCTCAATTGCATATGATAATACCTTGCAGATTACAGGGAACACAGTATTAGCAAAACTCTTCATGAAGGTGCAGTTCTGGCGAGGTGAATTCACATCACAAGAAGTTTCTCGGCTGCTTTCCTACTTTATTTGAGGGCTGTGATCCCGTTGACTGAGTTAAGTATCGCGCTTATTAGGATCCTAAAACAGTGGTAGCACCTGCACATGAATAGAAAGTGTAACTCTCTGAATAAATTCACACATCAGAGAACAGTTTCTCAGGAAACCTTTCTAGTTTTCACCTGAGGGATATTTCATTTTTCACCATATGCCTCAGTACTCTCAGAAATCACTTTGCAGATTACAGGAACACAGATGTTAACAAATTCCTTCTTGAAGAGAAAGGATATGGTGTGAGGATGATTTTATCCACACAAGGGGTTTCAGAGATTTTTTTTTTGCTCATCTGAGGATAAAGCTTGTTTTGCTTTCTCGGAGAAGCACAAATTTTGATAAAGAAATGGCTAGAACAGATTCAAAGAGAATTGGTAAGAGACTTCTCCAGGAAAAAAAAAATTATATGTTAGACTGATTTCCACACATCAGAACAGTTTCTCAGATACGCTTACCTGGGTTTTAATCTGAGGATTTCCTTTTCACCTAAGGCTCGGTGCACTCCCAAATATCACTTTGTAGATTACAGGACACAGTGTTAGCATTCTCTGTGAGAGAGAAGGGTGCTGAGAATTCTGTAAGGGGTAGATTCACACATCACAGAGAAGGTCTGCAGAAGCTTCTTTCTAGTTTTTATTGAGGATATGTAACGTGGAAGCTTCAATCGATAAAATATCAAACTAGATTTAGAAACAGTGGTAACAGACTGCTCATTAAAGAAAATGTAACTCTGGCAGGATGAATTCACATCCGGAGGAATTAGTTTCATCCAGAGCCGCTAACCTGCTGTCGAGGACCTTGCTTTTCCTGCATGGGGTACTCCCAAATATCACTTTGCAGATTACAGACACAGTGTTATAGGCATGTATGTGAGAAAGGTGTAATTCTGAGGTGAATTCCACACACACCTCACAAAGAAGTTTCTCAAATGTCTCTGGGGGACTGGCTGCTTGCTCCAGAGTGATGACCAATCACGATAAAAATATACCTGTAAAAGTTCCTGGAAAAAAGCAATGTGGTAACAGATAGCTCCAGGAAAGGAGGTGGCAGCTCGCTGGGGACGAGGTTTACATCAGAGAACAGTTTCTCAGAGGCAGCTGGTTTTCATCTGAGGGATATTTCCTTTTCCAGCGGCTCTGGGAGGCGGTTTCCAAATATCTGCTTTTTGTAGATTACAGGAACACAGTGTTATAAACCCCTTCAGACACAGGTGCCAGAATTATCTGAGGTGAACTCACACATTCCAAAGAAGATTCCTCAGAGAGAGCTGCTTTCTAGTTTTATTTGAGGATATATATCCCTTGTGAGAGTGAGGCTGAAAATCGATAAAATGTCACTTCTCAGCCTCCCCAATAATGAGTGAAACAGACTGCTCCATGAAAGGAAAGTGCACTCTGTGAGACGAATTCACATCGGAAGACGGTTTTATGAGGGAAACTTCTTTCTGGTTTTATCTAGAGGAAATTTCCTTTTACTTTATGCCTCTATGCCCTCCCATTAACCTTTGCAGATTCCACGAAAACAGAGGGTAGTAAACTGTTTCATGAACAGGAAGGTGTATTTCGTTGGGACAAATTCACACAATACAGAGAAGTTTCCCAAGCTTTTTTCTAACTTCATATGAAGGTACTTCTTTATCTTATTAGGCTTCAATGCGATTAAAAATATCCCTTTTCCAGTTCCCAAAGAGTGGCAGCTTAGTTGCTCCAGGAAAGAGAATTGGAATTCTGTGAGGCCAATTCACATCGAGAACAATGGTTTCTCAGGAAGCACCTGTAGTTCTAGAGAGGATTATTTGCACTTTCACTTGCAGCAAACCCTCAAGCGCCCCAAATATCCTTTCCAGATTACAGTACAGTGTTAGCAAACTCATGAAGAGAAAGGTTGCTGAATTTGGCAGAGGTGTATTCACACATAATAGAGATATTTCTATAGAGGCTGCTTTGAGGGGATGTTTCCGTGGCATGAGAAATCAGTCTTGATCAAAATATCATTTCTGAGATTCCTCAAAACACTGGTAATAGACTGCTCCATGAAGCAGGAGATATTTAACTCTGTGAGGATATGAATCACAAGTCCAGTTTCTCATACATCAGAAGTCAGTTTCTCACTGACTTGCTTTCTTGTTTCATCAGGGATGTTTATTTTACCTTATACCTCTATAAGCTCCCGAAATATGCTTTTTTTGGATTCAGCAGAAACAGTGGTAGCAAACTGTTTCATGAAGTTTTTCAAACTTATAGTTGGGGCAGTAGGCTTTTAAAGAGATATATATCCCTTCTCAGATTCCCAAAAGAAATTGGTAACAGACTGCTCCAGGAAAACCTTACGTAACTCTGTAGAGCCAATTTTATCAGAAACAGTTTCTCAGAAACCTTCTTTCTAGTTTTCACCTGGGGTCGACACCGCTTTCACCTGATACCTCAGTGAAACACGATATCAACTTGCGCGATTAACAAGACACAGTGGTAGCAAACTCCTTCATGAAGAGAAGGTGTAATTCTGTGAGAGGTGAATTCACACATCTGAAGAAGTCTCTCAGCTTTTTCTATTATTTTATTCGAGGATGTTTCCTTTGTCGTGTAGGCTTCTATGTGGTAAAATATTAATTCTCAGATTCCCCAGCTTATTGGTATAGATTGTAATAGAGCAGATATTTAAGTCTTTGAGATGAATTCACACATCAGGGAATGTGAGTTTACTCAGAGAAAGCTTCTTTCTAGTTTTCAACTGAGGATATTTTATTTTTCATCATATACCTCTGTGCACTCCCAAATATCACTTTGCAGATACAGGAACACAGTGTGTTATCAAACTACTTCAAAGGAGAAGGTGTAACTCTGTGTGGTGAATTCACATAATAATACAGGTGATAGTCCTGGCTTTCGTTTTATTTCCAGGATATTTCCTTTGTACATTCTTCAATGTGATCCAAAATATCATTTCTGAGATTCCCAAAAACACTGGTAACAGACTGCTCCATGAAATGAATGTTTTACTCTAGCAAGATGAATTCACACACATCAGAGCTACGTTTCCTGGGAGAAGTTCTTTCTGTGGTTTCCGTGAAGCAGGATGTTTCCTTTTACCTTAATACTCTATGTAAATATCCTTTGCAGATTCCACGAAAACAGTGGTAGCAAACTGTTTAATGAAGGAGAGTGTATTTCCTTGTGATGAATTCACATCACAGAGAAGTTTCCCAGAGGGTTTTAACTTTCATTTTAGGGATACTTCCTTTGTCTTCTTAGGCTTCAATGCGATCAAAATATCCCTTTCCAGATTCCCTAAAAGAGTGGTAACAGACTGCTCCAGGAAAAAATTAACAAGGACAGATTTACACATCAAAGGAACAGTTTTCTAGAAACTAACTTTCTAGTTTTTCATCTGAGTGATATTTACTTTTCACCCGTATTATCTGTGCACTCCCAAATACATCACTTGCAGATTACGGGAACACAGTGTTAGCAAACTCCTTCCCTTGAGGGCAAAATTATGTAATTCTGTGAGAACAGACCGCATCCCACAAAGTTCTCAGAAGCTTTCTAGTTTCATTTGAGGAATATTTCCCTTTGAAATAAGAGGCATTTAATCACGATAAAAACAAATCCTTCGCCGGTTTCCCAAAATGAGTAGTATGGGCAGCTGTTCCATTGAACACTCTCAGACGAGGATTTGCATCGGAAACGGTTTCTCAGGAATCTTCTTTCTACTTTCATCACGGGGATGGCTGCCTTTTTCATCATATGCCTCAATTTTGAAATATCACTTTGCAGTTTACAGGAACACAGTGTTAGCAAACTCCTTCATGAGAGAAAGAATTAATTCTGTGAATTGAATTCCCTTTATCACGAGAAGTTTCTGAAAGCTTCTTCTAGTTTTATTGAGGATATTTTCTTTTGTCTGACTGTCACGATAAAAATATCACTTCTCAGATTCCCCAAAAACAGTGGTAACCGACTGCTTCAGGAAAGAAAGTTTAACTCTGTGGGAATGAATTCACACAATGGAGAACAGTTTATCAGAGCACTGGGTTTCATCTGGGGATGGCTGCTTGCATGCCTCTTGCACTCCCAAATATCCCAACTGCGCTGATTACAGGAGGAACACAATGTTATGAAGCTCCCTTCCTAGAAGAGAAAGAGTGCTATGAGGTGAATTCACACACACATCTAAAGAAGATTCTCAAGCTTCTTTCTGGTTTTAGTTGAGGATGCTATGCTTTGTTACGTCGCATCAATGCGATAAAATGCATCGTTTCTCTAGCTTCCCAAAAACAGTGGTAGCAGACATTCCAGGAAGAGAGGTGCCGGTAGGGTTAAATTCACATCAGAAAAGTTTCTCAGAGCCTTCTTTCTGCTTTTCTTCTGCACAGTATTTCCTTTTTTACCATAGGCCTCAGTATTGCTCCCAAATATCACTTTACAGATTCCACAAAGGTGGCAATTTAACAAGAAGGAAAATTGAGTCTCTGTGATGGGTCTGCACGCATCGGAAAATGAGTTCTCAGAAAGATTCTATCTAGCATTATCTGGGGATGCCTTCCTTTTCATGGCCCTCAAAGCCCTCTCAAATCAATTTGCTTATTCCACACGAGGAATAGTGTGCTTAGTCCTCCTCACTTAGACACTAAGTTGTAACTCTCTGGGTGATTCATATATCACAAAGAAGTTTCACAGAGCTGCTGGGTTTTATCTGAGGATGTTCCTTTGTCGACATTCTTCAGCGATCAATATCAGTTCACCAGATTCCGCAAAAAGAGGCTAGAAAGCGGCTCCCTCGAGAATGCAGGGATAATTCAGAGGTTGAATTCACACATCACCGACCATTTCTCAAGCACTTAGGCTACATAGAGATGTTTTCTTTGTGTCACCCCTAAGTTTCATTTACTTTCATATGAATTATCGATTACTTGGATTTCCAAAGAAAACTGTGTTATGGAAACAGATCAATGAAAGAGGCGTGTATCTCACATGAGTTGCACATTCACACACATCGGTACTAATGAACATACAGATACTTCTTTGTTTTCATCTGTGGATATTTCCCTATATTTCATCCATAGGCTCCATTTTGCTCCCCAAATATCACTTTGCAGATTCCGGTAGGAGCAAGTTAGTAAACTGCTCTGAGAAGGTAAAGGTGCAGATCTCTGTGTGATGAATTCCTTACATCAAACAAGTTCTCAAATTCTTCTTTTGCGTTTGTGACTATCTGAGGTTACTTCCCTTTTCTCCATAGACCTCAAGGCTTTGATATCACTTTGCAGGTTCCCACGAGGAGACAGTGTTATGGAAAGGCACTCCTTGAGAGGACTAAGTTGCTTAACTCTGAGGATGAATTCATATATATCACAAGAAGTTTCTCAAGCTCCTTTCACGTTTTATCTGGGGATATTTCCTTTGTCCTTATATTCTTTCATCGATCCTGAATATCAGTTCTCAGATTCCACAAAAGGAGCTAGCCAAAGGTTCCACGAAATTCCAGAATTAACTCAGTTGAACTGAATTCACATATCTCAAAACAGATTCTCAAGCTTCTTTCTAATTTTCTCTGAGGATATTTCCTTTGTCACCCCTAAGCTTCATTGCACTAGAAGTATCCAGTGCAGATTTCAAAGAGAAAACTGTCTTAGCAAAGTGATCAATGAAGAGGAGCGTGTTTTTCTGGGAGTTGCATTCACACATCACAATGCACTTTCTCAAAATTGCTGCAAAATTTTATCTGTGGATATTTCCTTTCTCACCTGTAAGCTCAATTTCGCTCCAAATATCCTCTTCACAGATTCCACACTTGAAACAGTGTTAGCAAACTGCTGCAAGAGGAAGGAAAGGAGAATCTCTGTGTGATGAATTCACATCCAGAAACAAATACCGGAAAGCTTCTTTCTGGATTATTATCTGAGATACCTCCTTTTCCAGCCCCCAGTGCCTCCAAATATCACCTTGCAGATTCCAGGAACAGTGTTAGCAAACTGCCTCATGAAGACCCAAAGTTGTAACTCTGGGAGATGAATTCATGTATCACAAAGTTTCTCAAGCTTCTTTCGTTTTATCTGAGGATATTTCCTTTGTCCTTGTGCTCTTTACAAGAGATCCAAAATATCAGTTCTCAGATTCCACAAAAACAAAGCTACCAAACGGCTCCAAGAAATACAACGGTAACTCAGTGAGTTTAATTCACACACATCCACAAAGTAGTTTCTCAGAAAGGTTGCTTTCTTGTTTTTATCTTGGGACGTTTCCTTTGTCACCACTTAAGCCCCGTTGCACTAACACATTTCCAAAGCTAGCAGAGGCAAGAAATAGCAAGATCCAGAGCAGAACTAGAGAATGAGACACAAAACCACTCAAAAATCAATGAATCCCAGGAGTTGGTTTTGAAAAGATCAACAAAATTGACAGACCACTAGCAAGACAATAAAGAAGAAAGAAGAATCAAATCAGCGCGAATTAAAAATGACACAGAGTTATACCACCAAGCCCCACAGAAATACAAACTACCATCAGAGAATACTATATAAACACCTCGCCAAATAAACTGGAAAACCTAGAAGAAATGGATAATTTCCTGGTTACTTACACTCTCTTCCAAGACTAAACCAGGAAGAAGTTGAATCCCTGAATAGACCAATAGTAGGCTCACAGAATTGAGGCAATGAGTAATAGCCTACCAACCCAAAAAAGTCCAGGATAGCAGATGGATTCACATTGAATTCTACCAGAGTATAAGGAGGAGTTTGGTTTTAGAATTTCTATTCTGAAACTATTCCAATCAATAGAAAAAGAGGGAATCCTCCTAACCATTTTATGAGGCCAACATCATCCAAATTACAAAGGCTGCATGAGACTGCAACAAAAAGAGAATTTTAGACCAATATCCCTGATGAACATCGATGCAAATCCTCAATAAAATACTGGCAAACCCAGTTCAACAACACAGTAAAAGCTTATCCACCACAAAGTCAAGTGGAAGCACCTTCTGGACGCAAGGCTGGTTCAACGACTGCAAATCAATAAACATAGTAGCATGTAAACAGACCAAGACAAGAACCACAATGATTATCTCAATAGATGCAGAAAGGCTTTGACGTTCAACAGCCCTTCATGCTAAAAGCGGCTCAATAAATTAGGTGATGGAGGCATTACCTCAAAATAATAGGAAGGCTATTTATGACAAACCCACAGCCAACATCATCATACTGAATGGGCAAAAACTGGAAAAATTCCCTTTGAAAACTAGCTGCAGGGATGCCCTCTCTCACCATCCTATTCAACATTGTATTTGGAAGTTCTGGCTAAACGTAGGCAAGAGAGAAATCAAAGGGTATTCAGTTAGGAAAAGAGAATTAATTCCCTGTTTAGATGACATGATGATTGTATGTTTAGAAACCCCCATTATCTCAGCTACAAAATCTGTAAGCTGATAAACCTTAACTGTAAAGTCTCAGGATACAAAATTAATGTACCAAAAATCACAAGCATTCTTATACATAATAATAACAGACAAACACAGAGCCAAATCAGATGAACTTCCATTCACAATTGCTAAAGAGAATCAAATACCTAGGAATCCAACACAAGGGATGTAAAGGACCTCTTCAAGGAGAACTACAAACCACTGCTCAGTGAGAAATAAAGAGGACACAAACAAATGGAAGAACATACCATGCTCATGGATAGGAAGAATCAATATGTGAAAATGGCCATACTGCCCCAAGGTAATTTATAGATTCAATACCATCCCCATCAAGCTACCAATGGTTTCTTCACAGAATTGGAAAAAAACTGCTACAAAGTTCCATATGGAACCAAAAAGAGCCCACATCTCCAAGACAATCCTAAATGAAAAGAACAAAGCTGGAGGCATCACGCTACCTGACTTCAAACTATACTACAGAATTACAGTAGCAAGAGCAACAGGTACTGGTACCAAAACAGAGATATATATAGACCAATGGAGACAGAACAAGGTCCTCAGAAATAATACCACACATCTACAGCCATCTGATCTTTGACAACCTGGAAGTAAAGAAATGGGGAAAAGGATTCCTATTTAATGATAGTGCTAGAAGGAGAATTTAGCCATAAGTAGAAAGCTGCAACTGGATCCAACTCGCCTCCTTATACGAGAATTAATTCAAGATGGATTAGAGGACTTAAATGTTAAGACCCTAATGCATAAAGAATCCCTAGGAAAACCCTAGAGTAGGTGACACCATTCAGGATAGAGGCATGGGCAAAGAGACTTCATATCTAAAACACACCAAAAGCAACAGCAGCAAAGGCTGAGGTGGCAAATGGGATCTGTTAGAAGCAAAGAGCTTCTGCACATAGAAACTACCATCAAATTGAACAGGCAGCCTGGGAATGGGAGGAGAAAATTTTTGCAGATACTCTCATCTGACAAAGGGCTAATATCAGAACCTACAAAGAACTCAAACAAATTTACTAGAAAAACAACCCATCAAAATTGGAGCCAAAGGATATGAACAGACATTTCTCAACATTCATACAGCCAACAGACATATGAAAAATGTTAACCATCATCACTGGCCATCAGAAATGCAAATCAAAGGCCTGATGATTACATCTCACCAGTTAGAATGGCGATCATTAAAATGTCAGAACAACAGGTGCTGGAGGATGTGGAGAAATAGGAACACTTTTACGCACTGTTGGTGGGATTGTAAGTAAGTTCCAGCCATTATGGAAAACAGTATTGGCCGATTCCTCAAGGATCTAGACTAGATGTACCATATGACCCAGCCATCCATTGCAAGTTATAAATTATTAGCAGCTTTAAAGACACGGCTGCATTGTGTTTATTGCAGCACTATTCTAATAGCAAGACTTGGAATCAACCCAAATGTCCATCAGTGACAGTTGGATTAAGAAAATGTAGCTATACACCATGGAATACTATGCAGCCATAAAAGGATGAGTTTTGCGTCCTTTGTATGCGGACATGGTGCCAGCTGGAAACCATTCTTAGCAAAGCTATCACAGAACAGAAAACCAAACACACGCATATTTCTCTCCTCAGGTGGGAACTGGTGATGAAGGAGATCACTTGGACTCAGGAAGGGAACATCCACACACAGCGCCTATCATGGGGAGGGGGAGGATTGCATTGGGGATTATACCTGATGTAAATGGCAAAGTTGATGATTTTAGCAGACCAACATAGCACAAGTATACATATATAACAAACCTGCACGTTATGCACATGTACCCTACAACTTAAAGTATAATAATAATAAATAAATTTAAAAAAAAAAGAAGTATCTGAGTGCAAATTTCAAGAAAACTGTGTTAGCAAACTGATTAATGAAGAGAAAAGTGTATCTCTGTGAGTTGCATTCACACATCACAATGTAGTTTCTCAGAACGCTTCTTTCCAGTTTTTATCTGTGGATATTTCCTTTCTCACCATAGGCCTCAATGCGCTTCCAAATATCACTTTACAGATTCCACGAAAAGACGGTTAGCAAACTGCTACAAGAACGGAAAGGTGAATCTCTGTGTGATGAATTCACACATCACAAAGCAAGTTCTCAGAAAGCTTCTTTCTAATTATTATCTGAGGATACTTCCTTTTTCACCGTAGGCCTCAAAGTGCTCCCAAATATCAACTGGCAGATTCCACGAGAACAGTGTTAGCAAACTGTCTCATGAAGACTAAGCTGTAACTCTGGGAGATGAATTCATATATCACAAAGAAGTTTCTCAGAAAGCTTCTTTCACGTTTTTATCCGAGGATATTTCCTTTGTTCTTATACTCTTCAAAACGATCCGAAATATCAGTTCTCAGATTCCACAAAAAAAGGGCTAGCAAACGACTCCACCAAATACAGGTGTAACTCAGTGAGTTGAATTCACACATCTCAAAGTAGTTTCTCAGAAAGCTTCTTTCTAGTATTTTTCAGAGGATATTTCCTTTGTCATGCTAAGATTCAATGCACTAAGAAGTATCCGATTGCAGATTTTGAGTAAACTGTTCTAAAACTGATCAGTGAATAGGAAAGTGTATCTCTGTGAGTTGCATTCGCACATCACAATGTAGTTTCTCAGAACGCTTCTTTCCAGTTTTTATCTGTGGATATTTCCTTTTTCACCATAGGCCTCAATATGCTCCCAAATATCACTTTACAGATTCCACGAAACCAGTGTTAGCAAACTGCTACAAGAAAGGAAAGGTGAATCTCTGTGTGATGAATTCACACCTCACAAAGCAAGTTCTCAAAAAGCTTCTTTCTAGTTTTTATCTGAGGATACTTCCTTTTTCACCATAGGCCTCAAAGCGCTACCAAATATCAATTTACATATTCCACGAGAATAGTGTTAGCAGTCCTCCTCATGAACACTAAGTTGTAACTCTGGTTGATGAATTCATATATCACAAAGAAGTTTCTGAGAAAGCTTCTTTCACGTTTTTATCTGAGGATATTTCCTTTGTTCTTATACTCTTCAAAGCGATCTGAAATATCAGTTCTCTGATTCCCCAAAAAAAGAGCTGGCAAACGGCTCCACGAAATACAGGTGTAACTCAGTGTGTTGAATTCACACATCACAAAGTAGTTTCTCAGAAACCTTCTTTCTAGTTTTTCTCTGAGGATATTTTCTTTGTCACCCTAAGTTTCATTGCGCTAAGAAGTATCCGATTGCAGATTTCAAGAAAACTGTTTTAGCAACTGATCAATGAAGAGGAACGTGTATCTCTGTGAGTTGAATGCTCACCTCACAAAGCAGTCTCTCAGAAAGCTTCTTTCTAGGTTTCATCTTGGGACATTTCCTTTGTCGCCATAAACTTCATTGCTCTAAGAAGTATCTGACTGCAAATTTCAAGAAAACTGTGTTAGCAAACTGATTAATGAAGAGAAAATTGTATTTCTGTGAGTTGCATTCACACGTCAGAGTGCAGTTTCTCAGAACACTTCTTTCCAGTTTTTATTTGTGGATATTTCCTTTTTCACCAGAGTCCCCAATGCACTCCCAAATATCACTTTGCAGATTCCATGAGAACAGTGTTAGCAAACTGCCTCATGAAGTCTAAGTTGGAACTCTGGGAGATGAATTCTTATATCACAAAAAAGTTTCTCAGAAAGCTTCTTCCATGTTTTTATCTGAGGATATTTCCTTTGTCACCATAAGCTTCATTGCGCTAAGAGGTATCCGACTGCAAATTTCAAGAAAACTGTGTTAGCAACCTGATTAATGAAGAGAAAAGTATATCTCTGTGAGTTGCATTCACACATCACAATGTAGTTTCTCAGAACGCTTCTTTCCAGTTTTTATCTGTGGATATTTTCTTTTTCACATAGGTCTCAATATGCTCCCAAATATCACTTTACAGATTCCAAGAAAAGAGTGTTAGCAAACTGCTACAAGCAGGGAAAGGTGATTCTCTGTGTGATGAATTCACATATCACAAAGCAAGTTCTCAGAAAGCTTCTTTCTAGTTATTAACTGAGGATACTTCCTTTTTCACCATAGGCCTCAAAGCGCTCCCAAATATCAATTTGCAGATTCCATGAGAACAGTGTTAGCAAACTGCCTCATGAAGTCTAAGTTGTAACTCTGGTTGATGAATTCATATATCACAAAGAAGTTTCTCAGAAAGTTTGTTTCCCATTTTTATCTGAGTATATTTCCTTTGTCCTTATATTCTTCAAAGCACTCCGAAATATCCGTTCTCAGATTCCACAAAAAAAGGACTAGCAAACGGCTCCACGAAATACAGGTGTAACTTAGTGAGTTGAAATCACATATCACAAAGCAGTTTCCCAGAAAACGTCTTTCTAGTTTTTTTTAGAGGATATTTCCTTTGTCACCCAAAGTTTCATTGTGCTAAGAAGTATCCGAGGGCAGATTTCAAGAAAACTGTGTTAGCAAACTGATCAATGAAGAGGAACGTGTATCTCTGTGGGTTGCATTCACACATCACAAGGCAATTTCTCAGAACGCTTCTTTCCAGTTTTTATCTGTGGATATTTCGTTTTTCACCGTAGGCCTCAATGACCTCCCAAATATCACTTTGCAGATTCCACGAGAACAGTGTTAGCAAACTTCTACAAGAAGGAAAGGTGAATCTCTGTGTGATGAATACACACGTTAGAAGACAAGTTCTCAGAAAGATTCTTCCTAGTTATTATCTGAGGATACTTCCTTTTTCACCAGAGCCCCCAATGCACTCCCAAATATCACTTTGCAGATTCCACGAGAACAGTGTTAGCAAACTGCTTCATGAAAACTATGTTGTAATTCTGGGAGATGAATTAATATATCAAAAAGAAGTTTCCCAGAAAGCTTCTTTCACATTTTTATCTGAGGATATTTCCTTTGTCCTTATATTCTTCAAAGCAATCCATAATATCAGTTCTCAGATTCCACAAAAAAAGGGCTAGCAAACGGCTCCATGAAATACAGGAGTAACTCAGTGAGTTGAATTCACACATCACAAAGCAGTTTCTCAGAAGGATTCTTTCTACTTTTTGTCTGAGGATCTTTCCTTTGAAACGCTGAGATTCGTTGCACTAAGAAGTATCCGAGTGCAGGTTTCAAGGAAACTGTGTTAGCAAACTGATCATTGAATAGGAAAGTGTATCTGTGTGAGTTGCATTCACACGTCACATTGCAGTTTCTCAGAACACTTCTTTCCAGTTTCTGTTTGTGGATATTTCCTTTTTCACCAAAGCCCCCAATGCGCTCCCAAATATCACTTTGCAGATTCCACGAAAACAGTATTAGCAAACTGCTTCTTGAAGACTTAGTTGTAACGCTGGAGATGAATTCATATATCGCAAAAAAGTTTCTCAGAAAGCTTCTTTCACGTTTTTATCTGAGCATATTTCCTTTCTCCTTATATTCTTCAAAGCGATCCAAAATATCAATTCTCAGATTGCATAAAAAGGACTAGCAAATGGCTCCACGAAATTCAGGGGTAACTCAGTGTTTCCAAAAAACAGTGTTAACAGACTGCTCCAGGAAAAGAAAGTGTAACTCTGTGAGAAGAATTCACACGACAGAGAACAGTTTCATAGAAAACTTCTTTCTAGTTTTCCTCCGAGGATATTTACTTTTTCACAATAAGACTCAGAGGACTCCCAAGTATCACTTTGCAGATTACAGGAACACAGTGTTAGCAAACTCCTTCATGAAGAGAAAGGTGTAATTCAGTAAGGTGAATTCATACATCACAAAGAAGATTCTCAGAAAGCTTCTTTCTAGCTTTTATTTGAGAATATGTCCATTGTACACGTAGGCTTCAATGCGATAAAAATATCACTTCTCAGGTTCCCCAAAAACTGTGGTAACTAACTGCTCCAGGAAAAGAAAGTGTAACACAGTGAGACGAATTCACACATCAGAGAACAGTTTCTCAGAAACCTTCTTTCTGCTTTTCATCTGAGGATATTTCCTTTTTCACCATATGCCTCAGTGCACTCCCAAATTTCACTTTGCAGATTACAGGAACACAGTGTTAGCAAACTCCTTCATGAAGAGAAAGGTGTAATTCTGTGAGGTGAATTCACACATAATAAAGATGTGTCTCAGAAAGCTTCTTCCTCGTTTTTACTGGAGGATATTTCGTTTGTCAGCATAGGCTTCAATGTGATTCAAAATATCATTTCTGAGATTCCCCGAAAACACTGGTAACAGACAGCTCCATGAAACGAATGTTTAACTCTGTGACATGAATTTACACATCAGAAATCAGTTTTTCAGAAAGCTCCTTTCAAGTTTTCATCTGAAGATATTTCCTTTTTTACCTTATGCTTCTATGCGCTCCCAAATATCCTTTTGTAGATTCCACGAAAACAGTGGTAGCAAAGTGTTTCATGAAGAGGAAGGTGTATTTCATTGGGATGAATTCACACATCACAGAGAAGTTTCCCAGAAAGCTTTTTTCTAACTTTCTTTTTAGGATACTTCCTTTGTCTTCTTAGGCTTCAGTGCGATAAAACATATCCTTTTTCAGATTCTGGGAAAAAAAAGTGGTAACAGACTGCTCCATGAAAAGAAAGTGTAATCCTGTGAGATGAATTCACACATCAGAGAACAGTTTCTCAGAAACCTTCTTTCTAGTTTTCATCTGAGGATATTTCCTTTCTCACCCTATGCCTCAATGCACTCCCAAATATCACTTTACAGATAACAAGAACGCAGTGTTAGCAAACTCCTTCTTGAAGAGAATGGTGTAATTCTGTGAGGAGTATTCACACATCACAAAGAAGTTTCTCAGAAACCTTCTTTCCAGTTTTATTTCAGGATATTTCCTTTCTCCGCGTAGGCTTCAATGCGATAAAATAATCACTTCTCAGCTTCCCCAAAAGCAGTGGTAACAGACTGCGCCATGAAAGGAAAGTGTAACTCTGTGAGGCGATTTCACACATCAGAGAACAGTTTCTGAGAAACCTTTCTAGTTTTCATCTGAGGATATTTCCTTTTCCACCATATGCCTCAGTGCACTCTTTAATAACACTTTGCAGATTACAGGAACACAGTGTTAGCAAACTCTTTCATGAAGAGAAAGGTGTAATTCTGTGAGGTGAATTCACACATAACAAAGATGTTTCTCAGAAAGCTTCTTTCTCGTTTTTATTTGAGGATATTTGCTTTGCCTGCATAGGCTTCAATACAATTCGAAATAACATTTTTGAGATTACCCTAAAACACTGGTAACAGACTGCTCCAAGACAAGAAAGTGTAACTCTGTGAGACGAAATGACACAATAGAGAACAGTTTCTCAGAAACCTTCTTTCTGGTTTTCATCTGAGGATATTTCCTTTTTCACCTTATGCTTCTATGTTCTCCCAAATATCCTTTTTCAGATTCCACGAAAAGAGTGGTAGCAAAGTGTTTCATGAAGGGGAAGGTGTATTTCACTGGGATGAATTCACACATCACAGAGAAGTTTCCCAGAAAGCTGTTTTCTAACTTTCATTTGAGGATACTTCCTTTGTCTTCTTAGGCTTCAATGCGATAAAAAATATCCGTTTTCAGATTCCCCAAAAAGAGTGGTAAGAGACTGATTGAGAAAAAGCATTTGTAACTCTGTGAGACGAATTCACACGACAGAGAACAGTTTCAAAGAAACCTTCTTTCTAGTTTTCATCCGAGGATATTTCCTTTTTCACTATAAGCTTCGGAGCACTCGCAAATATCACTTTGCCGATTACAGGAACACAGTGTTAGCAAACTCCTTCATGAAGAGAAAAGTGTAATTCTGTGGGGTGAACTCACACATCACAAAGAAGTTTCTCAGAAAGCTTCTTTCCAGTTCTATTTGAGGATGCTTCCTTTGTCTGCGTAGGCTTCAATGAGATAAAATTATCACTTCTCAGGTTCCCCAAAAACAGTGGTAACAGATTCCTCCATGAAAGGAAAGTATAACTCTGTCAGGCTAATTCACACATCACAGAACAGTTTCTCAGAAACCTTCTTTCTAGTTTTCATCTGATTATATTTCCTTTTTCAACATATGCTTCAGTGCACTCCCAAATATCATTTTTAGATTACAGGAACACAGTGTTAGCAAACTCTTTCATGAAGAGAAAGGTGTAATTCCGTGAGGTGAATTCATACATAATAAGGATGTTTCTCAGAAGCTTCTTTCTTGTTTATATGTGAGGATATTTCCTTTGTCAGCATGGGTTTCAATGCGATTTGAAATAACATTGCTGAGATGACCCTAAAACACTGGTAACAGACTACTCAATGAAACGAATGTTTAACTCTGTGAGATGGATTCACACATCAGAAATCAGCTTGTCAGAAAACTTCTTTCACGTTTTCATCTGAGGATATTTCATTTTTTACCTTATGCTTCTTTGTGCTCCCAAATATCCATTTGCAGATTAAACCAAAACAATGTTAGCAAACTGTTTCATGAAGAGGAAGGTGTAATTCATTGGGATGAATTCACACATCCCAGAGAAAATTTCCAGAAAGCTATTTTGTAACTTTCATTTCAGGATACTTCCTTTGTATTCTTAGGCTTCGATGCAAAAAAAATACCCCTTTTCAGATTCCTCAAATAGATTGGTAACAGACTGCTCCAGGAAAAGAAATTGTAACTCTGTGAGATGAATTCACACATCAGAGAATAGTTTCTCAGAAACTTTCTTTCTAGTTTTCATCTGATGATATTTACTTTTTCACCATATCCCTCAGTGTGCTCCCAAATATCACTTTGCAGATTACAGGAACACAGTGTTAGCAAACTCCTTCATGAAGACAAAGGTGTCATTCTGTGAGATGAATTCAAACATCACAAAGACGTTTCTCAGAATTCTTCTTTTTAGTTTTTATTTGAGGATATTTCCTTTGTTCAATAGACTTCAATGCGACAAAAAATATCACTTCTGAGATTCCCCAAAAACAGTGGTAACACACTGCTAAAAGAAAAGAAGGTGTAACTCTGTGAGACGAATTCACATATCAGAGAATAGTTTCTCAGAAACCTTCCTTCCAGTTTTCATTTGAGGATATTTCCTTTTTCACCATATGCCTCAGTGCGCTCCCAAATAAAACTTTGCAGATTACATGAACACAGTGTTAGCAAACTCCTTCATGAAGACAAAGGTGTAATTCTATGAGGTGAATTCACACATAATAAAGATGTTTCTCAGAAAGCTTCTTTCTCGCTTTTATTTGAGAATTTTTCCTTTGTCAGCATAGGCTTCAGTGCGATCCAAAATATCACCTCTGAGATTCCCCAAAAACACTGGTAACAGACTGCTCCAGAAAAGAAAGTATAACTCTGTGAGACGAATTCACACATCAGAGAACAGTTTCCCGGGAACCTTCTTTCTAGTTTTCATCTGATGATTTTTCCTTTTTCACCATATGCCTCAGTGCACTCCCAAATATCACTTTGCAGTTTTCAGGAACACAGTGCTAGCAAACTCCTTCTATAAAGAAAGATGTAATTCTGTGAGATGAATTCACGCATAATAAAGTTGTTTCTCAGAAAACTTCTTTCTAGTTTTTATTTGAGGATATGTCCTTTGTCTGCATAGGCTTCAAAGCGATAAAAATATCACTTCTCAGGTTCCCCAAAAATAGTGGAAGCAGACTGCTCCAGGAAAAGAAAGTGTAAGTCTGTGAGACGAATTCACACGGCAGAGAACAGTTTCTCAGAAACTTTCTCTCTAGTTTTCATCTGAGGAATTTACGTTTTTCAACACAAGCCTCAGTGCACTCCCAAATATCACTTTGCAGATTACGGGAACACGGTGTTAGCAAACTCCTTCATGAAGAGAAAGGTGTAATTCTGTGAGGTGAATTCACACATCACAAAGAAATTTCTCAGAAAGCTTCTTACTAGTTTTTATTTGAGGATATTTCCTTTGTCCACGTAGGCTTCTATGCCATAAAAATATCACTTCTCAGGTTCCCCAAAAACAGTGGTAACAGACTACTCCAGGAAAAGAAAGTGTCTCTTTGAGACGAATTCACACAACAGAGAACAGTTTCTCAGAAACTTTCTTTCTAGTTTTCATCTGAGGATATTTCCTTTTTTACCTTATGCCTCTATGCTCTCCCAAATATAATTTTGCAGAATCCACGAAAACAATGCTAGCAAACTGTTTCAAGAAGAGGAAGGTGTATTTCATTGGGCTGAATTCACACATCACAAGGAGGTTTAGCAGAAAGCATTTTTCTAACTTTCATTTGAGGATACTTCCTTTGTCTTCTTAGGCTTCAATGCGATAAAAAATATACCTTTTCAGATTCCACAAAAAGAGTGGTAACAGACTGCTCCAGGAAAAGAAAGTGTAACTCTGTCAGACGAATTCACACATCAGAGAACAGTTTCTCAGAAACCTTCTTTCTACTGAGGATATTTCCTTTTTTGCCATATGCCTCAGTGCACTCCCAAATATCACTTTGCCGATTACATGAACACAGTGTTAGCAAACTCTTTCGTGAAGAGAAATGTGTAATTCTGTGAGGTGAATTCACATATCACAAAGAAATTTCTCAGAAAGCTTCCTTCTAGTTTTCATTTGAGGATATTTCCTTTGTCCCCAAGGCTTCATTGCGATAAAAATATCACTTCTCAGCTTCCCCCAAAACAGTGGTAACAGACTGCTCCAGGAAAAGAAAGTGTAACTCTGTGAAACGAATTCACACATCAGAGAACAGTTTCACCGAAACCTTTTTTCTGCCTTTCATCTGAGTATATTTCCTATTCCACCATATGCCTTAGTGAACTCCCAAATATCACTTTGCAGATTACAAGAACACAGTGTTAGCTAACTCCTTCATGAAGAGATTTCCCAAAAACAGTGGAAACAGACTGCTCAATGAAAAGAAATTGTAACTCTTTGAGACGATTTCACACATCAGAGAACAGTTTCTCAGAAACTTTCTTTCTAGTTTGCATTTCAGGATATTTCATTACTCACCATATGCCTCAGAGCAATCCCAAATATCACTTTGAAGATTAAATGAACACAGTGTTAGCAAACTCCTTCATGAATAGAAAGGTGTAATTCTGAGAAGTGAATTCACACATAATAAACATGTTTCTCAGAAAGCTTCTTTCTCGTTTTTATTTGAGGATATTTACTTTGTCAGCATAGGCTTCAATGCGATCCAAAATATCATTACTGAGATTCCCCAAAAACACTGGTAACAGATTACTCCGTGCAACGAATTTTTAACTCTGTGAGACTAACTCACACATCAGAAATCAGTTTCCCAGAAAGCTTCTTTCTGATTTTCATCTGAAGATATTTCTTTAATTAACTTATGCCTCTATGCACTCCCAAATATCCCCTTGCAGATTCCTCCAAAACAGTGGTAGCAAACTGTTTCATGAAGTGGAAGGTATATTTCATTGGGATGAATTCACACATCACAGACAAATTTCCCAGAAAACTTTTTTCTAACATTCATTTCAGGATACTTTCTTTGTCTTCTTAGGCTTCAATGCGATAAAAATTATCCTTTTTCATATTCCTCAAAAAGAGTGGTAACAGACAGCTCCAGGAAAAGAAAGTGTAACCCTGTGAGACGAATTCACACATCAGAGAACAGTTTCTCCGAAAACTTCTTTCTAGTTTTCATCTGAGGATATTTCCTTTTTCACCATATGCCTCAGTGCACTCCCAAATATTAGTTTGGAGATTACAGGAACACTGTATTAGAAAACTCCTTCATGAAGACAAAGTTGTAATTCTCTGAGGTGAATTCACACATCACAAAGAAGTTTCTCAGAAAGCTTCTTTCTAGTTTTTATTTGAGGATATTTCCTTTGTCCGCATAGGCTTCAATGAGATAAAAAACAGCACTTCTTAGGTTCCCCAAAACCAGTGGTAACAGACTGCTCCATGAAAAGAAAGTGTAACTCTGTGAGACGAATTCACACAACAGAGAACTGTTTCTCAGAAACTTTCTTTCTTGTTTTCATCGGAGGATACTTCCTTTTTCACCATATGCCTCAGTGCACTCCCAAATATCACTTTGCAGACTGCACGAACACCCTGTTAGTAAACTCCTTCATGTAGAGAAAGGTGTAATTCTGTGAGGTGAATTCAAACATCCCAAAGAAGTTTCTCAGAAAGCTTCTTTCTAGTATTTATTTGAGGATATTTCCTTTGTCCGTGTAGGCTTCAATGTGATAAAAATATTACTTCTCAGATTCCCCAAACAGTGGTAACAGACTGCTCCATGAAAAGGAAGTGTAAGTCTGTGAAACGAATTCACACATCAGAGAACAGTTTCCCAGAAACTTTCTTTCTACTTTTCATTTGAGGATATTTCCTTTTTCACCATATGCCTCTGTGCACTCCCAAATATCACTTTGCAGATTACAGGAACACAGAGTTAGCAAACTCCTTCATAAAGAGAAAGGTGTAATTCTGTGAGGTGAATTCACAAATAATAATGATGTTTCTGAGAAAACTTCTTTCTCGTTTTTATTTGAGGATATTACCTTTGTCAGCATAGGCTTCAATGCGATCTGAAATATCAATTCTGAGATTCCCCAAAAACACTGGTAACAGACTGCTCTATGAAACGTATGTTTTACTCTGTGAGGTGAATTCACACATCAGAAATCAGTTTCTCAGAAAGCTTCTTTCTGGTTTTCATCTGAGGATATTTCCTTTTTAACTTTATGCCTCTATGCCCTCCAAAATATCCTTTTGCAGATTCCACGAAAACAGTGTTAGCAAACTGTTTCATGATGAGGAAGGGGTATTTCATTGGGATGAATTCACACATCAAAGACAAGTCTCCCAGAAAGCTTTTTTCTAACTTTCATTTGAGGATACTTTCCTTGTCTTCTTAGACTTCAATGCCATAAAGTAACATTTCTCAGGTTCCCCAAAAAGAGGGGTAACAGACTGCTCCAGAAAAAGAAAGTAGAACTCTGTGAGACGAATTCATACATCAGAGAACAGTTTCTCAGAAACTTTCTTTCTAGTATTGTTCTGAGGGTATTTCCTTTTTCACCACATGCCTCAGTGTACTCCCAAATATCACCTTCCAGATTACAGGAACACAGTCTTAGCAAATTCCTTCATGAAAAGAAAGGTGTAATTCTGTGAGGTGAATTCACACATCACAAAGAAGTTTCTCAGAAAGCTTCTTTCTAGTTTTTATATGAGGATATTTCCTTTTTTACCTTATGCCTCTATGCGCTCCCAAATATCCTTTTGCAGATTCCATGAAAACAGAGGTAGCAAACTGTTTCATGAAGAGGAAGGTGTATTTCATTCTGATGAATTAACACATCACAGACAAGTTTCCCAGAAAGTTTTTGGACCTTCCATTTGAGGATACTTCCTTTGTCTTCTATGGCTTCAATGGGATTAAAAAAATATCCCTTTTCACATTCCCCAAAAGAAGTGATAACATACTGCTCCAGGAAAAGAAAGTGTAACTCTGTGAGACGAATTCAAACATCAGAAAACAGTTTCTGAGACACCTTCTTTCTAGTTTTCATCTGAGGATATTTCCTTTTTCACCATATGCCTCAGTGCACTCCCAAACATCACTTGGCAGATTACAGGAACACAGTGTTAGCAAACTCCTTCGTGAAGAGAAAGATGTACTTCTGTGAGGTGAATTCACACATCACAAAAAAGTTTCTCAGAAAGTTTCTTTCTCATTTTTGTTTAAGGATATTTCCTTTGTCCACGTAGGCTTCAACGCGATAAAAATATCACTTCTCAAGTTCCCCAAAAACAGTGGTGAGAGACTGCTCCAGGAAAAGAAATTGTAACCCTGTGAGACGAATTCACTCATCAGAGAACAGTTTCTCAGAAACCTTCTTTCTAGTTTTCATCAGAGGATATTTCCTTTTTCAACGTATGCCTCAGTGCACTCCCAAACATCACTTTGCAGATTACAGGAACACAGTGTTAGCAAACTCCTTCATGAAGCGAAAGGTGTAATTCTGTGAGGTGAATTCACCCATTGCAAAGAAGCTTCTCAGAAATCTTCTTTCTAGTTTTTATTTGAGGATATTTCCTTTGTCCACGTAGGCTTCAATGTGATAAAAATTATCACTTCCCAGGTTCCCCAGAAACAGTGGTAACAGACTGCTCCATGAAAACAAAGTGTAACTCTGTGAGACGAATTCACACACCAGAGAACAGTTTCTCAGAAACCTTCTTTCTAGTTTCATCTGAGGATATTTCCTTTTTCACCATATACCTCAGTGCACTCCCAAACATCACTTTGCTGATTACAGGAACACAGTGTTAGGAAACTCCTTCATGAAGAGAAAGGTGTAATTCTGTGAGGTGAATTCAAATATCACAAAGAAGTTTCTCAGGAAACTTCTTTCTAGTTTTTATTTGAGGATATTTCCTTTGTCCACGTAAGCTTCAATGTGATAAAAATATCACTTATCAGGTTCCCCAAAAACAGTGGTAACAGACTGCTCCATGAAAAGAAAGTATAACTCTGTGAGATGAATTCACACATAAGAGAACAGTTTCTCAAAAAGCTTCTTTCTGGTTTTAATCTGAGGATATTTTCTTTTTTACCTTGTGCCTCTATGCCCTTCCAAATATCCTTTTGCAGATTCCACTAAAACAATGGTAGCAAACTGTTTCATGAAGAGCAAAGTGTATTTCATTGGGATGAATTCACACATCACTGAGAAGTTTTCCAGAATGTTTTTGTCTCACTTTCATTTGAGGTTACTTCCTTTGTCTTCTTAGGCTTCAATGCGATAAAAATATCACTTCTCAGGAACCCAAAAAGAGTGGTAACAAACTGTTCCATGAAAAGAAATTGTAACTCTGTGAGACGAATTCACACATCAGAAAACAGTTTCTCAGACATCTTCTTTCTACTTTTCATCTGAGGATATTTCCTTTTTCACCATATGCCTCAGTGCACTCTCAAATATCACTTTGCAGATTACACGAACACAGTGTTAGCAAACTCCTTCATGAAGAGAAAGGTGTAATTCTTTGAGGTGAATTCACACATCACAAAGAAGTTTCTCAGAAAGCTTCTTTCTACTTTTTATTTGAAGATATTTCCTTTGTTCACGTAGGCTTCAATGGGATAAAAAATATCACTTCTCAGATTCCAAAAACAGGGGTAACAGACTGCTTCATAAAAGAAAGTGTAAGTGTGTGAGACGAATTCACACAGTAGAGTAGTTTCTCAGAAACCTTCTTTCTAGTTTTCATCTGATGATATTTCCTTTTTCACCATATGCCTCAGTGCATTCCGAAATATCTCTTTGAGGATTACAGGAACACAGTGTTAGCAAACTCCTTCATGAAGAGAAAGGTGTAAACCTCGGATGTGAATTCACACATCACAAAGAAGTTTCTCAGAAAGCTTCTTTCTAGTTTTTATTTGAGGATATTTCCTTTGTTCAAGTAGACTTCAAAGTGATAAAAAATATCACTTCTGAGATTCCCCAAAAACAGTGGAAACAGACTGCTAAAAGAAAAGAAGGTGTAACTCTGTGAGACGAATTCACACATCAGGGAACAGTCTCTCAGAAACCTTCCTTCTGGTTTTCATCTGAGGATATTTCCCTTTTTACCTTATGCCTCTATGCACTCCCAAACATCCTTTTGCAGATATCTACAAAACAGTGGTAGCAAACCCTTTCATGAAGACTAACTTGTATTTCATTGGGATAAATTCACACATCACAGAGAAGTTTCTCAGAAAGCTTTTTTCTAACTTTCATTTGAGGATACTTCCTTTGTCTTCTTAGGCTTCAATGTGATAATATATATCCCTTTTCAGATTCCCCAAAAAGAGTGGTAACAGATTGATCCAGGAAAAGTAAGAGTAACTCTGTGAGACGTATTCACACATCAGAGAACAGTTTGTCAGAAACCTTCTTTCTAGTTTTCATCTGAGGATATTTCCTTTTTCACCATATGCCTCAGAGCACTCCCAAATATCACTTTGCCGATTACAGGAGCACAGTGTTAGCAAACTCCTTCATGAAGAGAAAGGTGTAATTCTGTGAAGTGAATTCCCACTTCCCAAAGAATTTTCTCAGAAAGCTTCTTTACAGTTTTTATTTGAGGATATTTCCTTTTTCAGCCTAGGTTTCAATGCGATAAAAATATCACTTCTCAGGTTCCCAGACAGTGGTAACAGACTGCTCCAGGAAAAGAAAGTGTAACTCTGTGAGACGAATTCACGGAACAGAGAACAGTTTCTCAGAGACCTTCTTTCTAGTTTTCATCTGAGGATATTTCCTTTTTTACCTTATGCCTCTATGCGCTCTCAAATGTAATTTTGCAGATTACAGGAAAGCAATGGTAGCAAACTGTTTCAAGAAGAGGTAGGTGTATTTCATCGGGTTGAATTCACACATCACAGAGAGGTTTCTCAGAAAGCATTTTTCTAACTTTTATTTCAGGATACTTCCTTTGTCTTCTTAGGCTTCAATGCGATAAAAAATATTCCTTTTCAGATTCCCCAAAGAGATTGGTAACAGACTGCTCCAGAAAAAAGTGTAACTCTGTGAGACGAATTCACACATCAGAGGACAGTTTCTCAGAAACGTTCTTTCTACTTTTCATCTGAGGATATTTCCTTTTTCACCATATGCTTCAGTGCAATGCCAAATATCACTTTGCAGATTACAGGAACACACTGTTAGCAAACTCCTTCATGAAGACAAAGGTGTAATTCTGTGAGGTGAAATCACACATCACAAAGAAGTTTCTCAGAAAGCTTCTTTCTAGTTTTTATTTGAGGATATGTCGTTTGTCCGCGTGGGCTTCAATGCGATAAAAGTATCACTTCTCAGGTTCCCCAAAAACAATGGTAGCAGACTGCTCCATGAAAAGAAAGTGTAACTCTGTGAGAAAAATTCACACATCAGAGAACAGTTTCTCAGAAACCTTCTTTGTGGTTTTCATCTGAGGATATTTCCTTTTTCAACATATGCCTCAGTGCACTCCAAATATGATTTTTCAGACTAGAGGAACACAGTGTTAGCAAACTCCTTCATGAAGAGAAAGGTGTAGTTCTGTGAGGTGAATTCACACTACACAAAGAAGTTTCTCAGAAAGTTTTTTTCTTGTTTTTATTTGAGGATATTTCCTTTGTTCCAATAGGCTTCAATGCAATAAAAATATCACTTCTCAGATCCCCAAAAACAGTGGTAACAGACTGCTCCATGAAAGGAATGTTTAACTCTGTGAGGTGATTTCACACATCTGAAATCAGTTTCTCAGAAAGCTTCTTTCTGGTTTTCATCTGAAGATATTTCCTTTTTTACCTTATGCCTCTATGCGTTCCAAAATATCCTTTTGCAGATTCCACCAGAACAGTGGTAGCAAACTGTTTCATGAACAGGAAGGTGTAATTCATTGGGATGAATTCACACATCCCAGAGAAGTTTCCCAGAATGCTTTTTTCTAACTTTCATTTGAGGATACTTCCTTTGTCTTCTCAGGCTTCGATGCAATAAAAAAAATCCCTTTACAGATTCCCCAAAAGGAGTGGTAACAAACTGCTCCAGAAAAGAAAGTGTAACTCTGTCAGACGAATTCACACATCAGAGAACAGTTTCTCAGAAACCTTCTTTCTAGTTTTCATCTGAGGATATTTCCTTTTTACTTTATGGCTCTATGCGCTCCCAAATATACTTTTGCAGATTCCACGAAAACAATGCTAGCAAACTGTTTCAAGAAGAGGAAGGTGTACTTCATTGGGATAAATTCACACATCACAGAGAAGTTTCCCAGAAAGCTTTTTTCTAACTTTCATTTGAGGATACTTCCTTTGTCTTCCTAGACTTCAATGCGATAAAAAGTATCCCTTTTCAGATTCCTCAAAAAGAGTGGTAACAGACTGCTCTATGAAAAGAAAGTGTAACTCTGTGAAACGAATTCACACATTAGAGAACAGTTTCTGAGAAACCTTCTTTCTAGTTTTCATCTGAGGATATTTCCTTTTTCACCATATGCCTCAGTGCACTCCCAAATGTCACTCTGCAGATTACAGGAGCACAGTGTTAGCAAACTCCTTCATGAAGAGAAAGGTGTAATTCTGTGAGGTGAATTCCCACTTCACAAAGAAGTTTCTCAGAAAGCTTCTTTCTAGTTTTTATTTGAGGATATTTCCTTTTTCAGCCTAGGCTCCAATGCGATAAAAATATCACTTCTCAGGTTCCCCAAAGACAGTGGTAACAGACTGCTCCAGGAAAAGAAAGTGTAACTCTGCGAGACGAATTCACACATCAGAGAACTGTGTTTCAGAAACATTCTTTCTACTTTTCATTTGAGGATATTCCCTTTTTCACCTTATGCCTCAGTGCACTCCCAAATATCACTTTGCAGTTTACAGGAATACAGTGTTAGCAATCTCCTTCATGAAGAGAAAAGTGTAATTCTGTGAGGTGAATTCATGCATAATAAAGACGTTTCTCGAAAAGCTTTCTCTCGTTTTTATTTGAAGATATTTCCTTTGTTAGCAAAGGCTTCAAAGTGATCCAAAATACCATTTCTGAGATTCCCCAGAAACACTGGTAACAGACTGCTCCATGAAACGAATGTTTAACTCTGTGACATGAATTCACACATCAGAAATCAATGTCTCAGAAACCTTCTTTTTGGTTTTAATCTGAGAATATTTACTTTTTTACCTATGCCTCTATGCGCTCACAAATATCCTTTTGCAGATTCCACCAAAACAGTGGTAGCAAATTGTTTCATGAAGAGGAAGTTGTATTTCATTGGGATGAATTCACACAACACAGAGAAGTTTCCCAGAACGCTTTTTCCTAACTTTCATTTGAGAATAATTCCTTTGTCTTCTTAGGCTTCAATGTGATAATATATATCCGTTTTCAGATTCCCCAAAAAGAGTGGTTACAGATTGATCCAGGAAAGTAAGTGTAACTCTGTGAGACGTATTCACACATCAAATAACAGTGTCTCATAAACCTTCTTTCTAGTTTTTTCTGAGGATATTTCCTTTTTCACCATATGCCTCAGTGCACTCCCAAATATCACTTTGCAGATTACAGGAACACAGTGTTAGCAAACTTCTTCATGAAGAGAAAGATGTAAATCTGTGAGTTGAATTCCCACATAACAACGAAGTTTTTCAGAAAGCTTCTTTCTAGTTTTTATTTGAGGATATTTTCTTTGTTCCAGTAGGCTTCAATGCGATAAAATATATCACTTCTCAGATTCCCCAAAAATAGTTGTAACGGACTGCTCTAGGAAAAGAAAGTGTATCTCTGTGAGTCGAATTCACATATCAGAGAAATGTTTCTCAGAAACCTTCTTTCTACTTCTCATTTGAGGATATTCCCTTTTTCACCATATGCCTCAGTGCACTCCCAAATATCACTTTGCAGATTACAGGAACACAGTGTTAGCAAACTGCTTCTTGAAGAGAAACGTGTAATTCTGTGAGGCGAATTCAGACATCACAAAGAAGTTTCTCAGAAAGCTTCTTTCTACTTTTTATTTGAGGATATTTCCTTTGTTCATGTAGGCTTCAATGAGATAAAAAATATCCCTTTTCAGATTCCCCAAGAAGAGTGGTAGCAGACTGCTCCATGAAAAGAAAGTGTAACTCTGTGAGACGAATTCACACATCAGAGAACAGTTTCTCAGAAACCTTCTTTCTAGTTTTCATCTGAGGATATTTCCTTTTCCACCATAAGCCTCAGTGCACTTCCAAATATCACTTAGCAGATTACAGGAACACAGTGTTAGCAAACTCCTTCATGAAGAGAAAGGTGTAATTCTGTGAGGTGAAGTCACACATCACAAAGAAGTTTCTCAGAAAGCTTCCTTCTAGTTTTTATTTCAGGGTATTTCCTTTGTCCACGTAGGCTTCAATGCGATAAAAAAAAATCAGTTCTCAGGTTCCCCAAAAACAGTGGTAACAGACTGCTCCATGAAAAGGAAGTGTAACTCTCTGTGACGAATTCACACATAAGAGACAGTTTCTCAGAAACCTTCTTTCTAGTTTTCATCTGAGGATATTTCCTTTTTCACCATATGCCTCAGTGCTCTCCCAAATATCACTTTGCCGATTACAGGAACACAGTGTTAGCAAACTCCTTCTTGAAGAGAAACGTGTAATTCTGTGAAGTGAATACACACATCACAAAGAAGTTTCTCAGAAAGCTTCTTTCCAGTTTTATTTGAGGATATTTCCTTTCTCCGGGTAGGCTTCAATGTGATAAAATTATCACTCCTCAGCTTCTCCAAAAACAGTGGCAACAGACTGCTCCATGAAAGGAAAGTGTAATTCTGTGAGACGAATTCACACATCAGAGAACTGTTTCTCAGAAATCTTCTTTCTGCTTGTCATCTAAGGATATTTCCTTTTTCAACATATTCATCAGTGCACTCCCAAATATCACTTTGTAGATTTCAGGAACACAGTGTTAGCAAACTCCTTCATGAAGAGAAAGGTGTATTTCTGTGAGGTGAATTCACACATAATAAAGATGTTTCTCAGAAAGCTTCTTTCTCATTTATATTTGAGGATATTTCCTTTATCAGCATACGCTTAAATGCGATAAAATTATCGCTTCTCAGGTTCCCCGAAAACAGTGGTAACAGACTGCTCCATGGAAAAAAAGTGTAACTCTTTGAGAAGAATTCACACATCAGAGAGTAGTTTCTCAGAAACCTTCTTTCTAGTTTTCTTTTTAGTATATTTCCTTTTTCAACTTATTCCTCAGTGCACTCCTAAATATCACTTTGCAGATTACATGAACACAGTGTTAGCAAACTCCTTTATGAAGAGAAAGGTGTAAATCTCTGAGGTGTGTAGACGACTATGTGCTCGCAAATGAGATGTTCCCGGAAAGTCCTGCTCTTTCAAACAAAGCAGGACATTTCTTCTCTGCAAACAGGAAGAATAAAAGAGTGAGTCGCAAACAGCAGACTCTGGGAACTGGTTAATGTTTAAGCATCTTGAGAAATCAGAAAGTTAGGGAAAGGTCAGAAAAATAACTCATGACATAAAAACAACTTGTGTCATAAAACAACTCGTGTCTTGTGACGTAGTAAAATTCCACAAGCATGTATAAAATAAAGCCAAGCGTGCTGCTCAGGGCGGCCGCCATGTTTGTCTTGTCCTGTGTTGTCTTTTATGTTCATTCCTTTGTTTAGGAAACACGCGGACCCCAACATCTGGCACAGCGAGCAGGGTGCGTGGCTCCAAGAGAGCAAGGAACTGGAGGGGGAGCACCCCAGGCATGTAAATAAATAAAGGAAGGGGGACCACGGAAAAATTATGGGGAATTCCACCTCTCTGGCCTCACAATATTTGCAGTTGCTTCAGGGACTGTTAATGTCCATAGTAGTAGAAGTAAAAGAAAGGTCTTTGAAGTGATTGTTTGCCCATGTTTAACAGCATTGTTACTGGTTTCAGTATCAGACTAAAGTGCAGTTGAATCGGTGAGAATGGTTACAGATAGTAAAAGCTTTGTGTAGAGCTCACCAGTTAGGGGATACTATGCATTTAAATTTGTGGACTTTGTGTGGCTCCATTACTCAGGCATTAGAGCTACTTTAAACTGACTCAGAATGTGGCGATACTGCCAAGAGAGGTGAGGTACCTGAAGGTTTAGAGAAAAATTATTCTGGAGAGGAACATATTCATGCCCCAGTTGCTGAGGATAAAGAGTTGGAGGAGGATCTGATGCCTCCTTCATCTGAAGGAAATTCTGACATGCAGCGAGTTTTAGATACGTTACAACAACTGTTAAAATTACAAGGTGCCACTGCTCCTGTTTCTCCTATCCCTCCACCACAAGCCTTCCCTGTTACTTTTCCCTCTGTTCCATTCAAGGAAGATTTCCTCTTACCGCCACCTCCTGTCTCTTAGCCTGTGTCAGGTCAAGTTTTCTCTGTGCCTTTTCCTCCTGTGGGAGAAAAGAAGGAATCGAAGGTAAAAGATGATTTTGAAGAATTAGATTTGTTCCCGATAAGACGAGCAGCTTTTGGCCCCAATGCTCAGTTCCCAAACAGTGGTCATTATGTGACTTTTACAGCACTACAATTTAAATTTTTAAAAGAAATGAAAGCTGCAATTTCAAATTATGGGCCTCAGTCACTGTTTGTTCTCAGCCTTCTTGATTCCTTCTCTTCAGAACGTATGATGATTCCTATTGATTGGGAAACGCTGGGAAAGGCTGTTCTTGACCATTGTCAATGGCTTCAATTAAAAAGTTGGTGGTTTGAGGAAGCAAGAATACAAGCTAGAAAAAATGCTACTCAAAATCCCCCAGGATCTACTGAAGAACAGCTTACAGGTTCAGGACAATATGCCACAGTTAATACTCAGGCAGGCCTAGAAGATGTTGCCCTCACTCAGATTAAAGCTTTGTTCTTAAAAGCATGGTCTAAAGTTGAAATAGCAGGCAAAACTTATTTATCTTTTGTAAAAATCCTACTAGGAGCCAATGAGCCATATCCAGATTTTGTAGCCAGTCTTCAAGATGCTATATTGAAGACTGTAGGTGCGGGCCCTGCTTCTAAAATTCTTTTGGATACGCTAGCTTTTGAGAATGCTAATCCTGAGTGTCAAAAATTGCTGCGTCCTCTAAAGGTCAGTGGAGCTGATTTAGATGAATACATTCGGGCTTGTGCAGGTGTTGGAGGGGCCATATAATGCTCAGTTGTGTGCTGGGGCACTTTCTAAGGCTTTAAAAGGCAGTTCTAAACAAGGTGTGTGTTATGAATGTGGAAAACCTGGTCATTTTAAAAAGGAATGTGGGAAAAAACTAGGCTTTTCTGCCTCAAAAGGAAAAAAGGTTACCTTCTGAGGTATGCAAACGGTGTGGGAAAGGTCGACATTGGACAAATGAGTGCCATTCAAAAACTGATAAGAGTGGAAATTTATTGTCACCTCTCTCGGGAAACGGGAGTCAGGGCCCACATGCTTGGAGCCCCAACAATTACAATGTGGGCCTACCACAATACACAGTGAGCAATGGCTTACAACATCAAGGTGTGACTTCAAGTCCTCCTTAAGGGTATCACACTTTAACCCAGTTTCTCAGCTTTATGCTGCAACTAAGCAGAGTGCTGCTGCTGACTTAGCTATTACTCAGCCTTATACTCTGTCTCCTAATGGAGAAATATATAAGTTAACTACTGGAGTGTGTGGTCCTTTGCCAAAGGGACATGTAGGACTTTTGTTAGATTGAAGCAGCAGAGCTATGCAGGGGTTAATGGTGGTCCCAGGAATCATTGATCCTGATTTTACTGATGAAATTCTTATTATGGTACAAGTCTCACAATTTATGCGCCTAGAGGCAGGGGAACATATTGCACAATAGCTTCTATTGCCCTTTTTTCCTTTTCTATCTAGAGATGTGTCTCGTCAAGGAGGTTTCGGTAGTACTGGGAAAACTGTTTTCTGGGAAACCTTAGTTTCTGATCAAAAACCTCTATGTTCCTTGCAAATTAATGGAATACTTTTTGAAGGATTAGTTGACACAGGAGCAGATGTATCCATTATCTGTTTGGCTCAGTGGCCTACTCATTGGAAAAAGAAACAAGTCTCAGTTACTTTATCCAGCCTAGGCAGTGCTTCTGTAGTTTATCAAAGTACTGAGCCCCTGAGCTGTGTAGGACCTGAGGGACAATAAGGAAAAGTATTATTTTATATTGTTCCCATTAATATTCACCTTTGGGGCCGTGATCTTTTACAACAATTTGGTGCCTTTTTAAGCATTCCTCACATTTCTCCAGGTGCCAAAAATATGATATTCAAGATGGGCTACAATCCTTTAAACTCATAGCCACTGTCCACAAGCCTCAAGCTTTACAATTAAAGTGGAAAACTACAATTCCTGTAGTTTTTCTTTAGACAGTGGCCATTGTCTAAAGAAAAATTTGAGGCTTTAAAAGATTTAGTTAAGGAACAATTGGCCGAGGGACATATAGAACCAAGTACTTCTGCATGGAATTCCCCTGTGTTTGTCATTAAAAAGAAAAGTGGAAAATGGCATTTATTAACTGATCTCAGAGCTGTAAATGCTTGTATTCAACCTATGGGGACTTTACAACCTGGTCTTCCCAATCCAGCCCTTATCCCACAAAATTGGAAATTAATGGTCATAGACCTTAAAGATTGTTTTTTTACTATTCCATTACAACCCCAAGATTGTGAGAAATTTGCCTTTACTGTTCCCGAATATAATAATGGACAGCCTACTCAAAGATACCAATGGAAAGTTCTCCCTCAAGGTATGCTTAATAGTCCTACTCTATGTCAAGAATTTGTTCATAGAGCTTTAAATCCTGTTAGATGCCAATTCCCCACTGTATTAATTTACCATTACATGAATGATATTTTATTGGCACCTCCTGATGAAGTCTTACAGAGTCAAGTTTTTCAAACTTTACAACAAAAATTAACTCAATATAATTTACATATTTCTCCTGAAAAAAATCAGACTCAATTTCCTATTCAATATCTAGGATACCTTTCAGCAAAAACGCATATTCGGCCTCAAAAGGTTCAAATTAGAAGTGATAGACTTTTCACCCTTAATGATTTTCAAAAATTGCTAGGAGACATAAATTGGCTTTGCCCCATCTTAGGCATCCCTACTTATAAATTGCAACATTTATTTGCTACCTTAGAAGGGGACTCAGATTTAAATAGTTCCCATCAATTATCTCCTGTAGCAGAAGAAGAGTTGTCATTTGTAGAAAATAGAATTAGTGAAGCTCACCTTGATTATATTGCACCCAATCTTCCACTTTCTTTGTGTCTTTTTCATACTCCTCATTCACCAATGGACATTTTACATCAAGATAATAACATTCTGGAATGGCTGTTTTTAGCTAATAAAGCCATTAAAAAATACACCCTTACATTGATAAATTGGCTGAATTAATTATTAAAGGACGATATCGGGCTCTTCAATTGCTTGGTACTGATCCTATAAAAATTATTACCCAATTATCTAATCAATACATTGAATCTCTACTAGAAACCCATGAAGGTTGGCAAGTGGCTTGCGCTGAGTACGCTGGTTCTTTTTCTCAGCACTATCCTAGTAATAAATTATTTGCCTTCCTACAGCAATATTCTCTACTGCCATATAATCCTATCTCTTACACTCCGGTTAAAGGTCCTACCTTTTTTACTGATGCTTCCAACAATGGAAAAGCTGGATACTGGACATCAGATAATTCAAAAATTTCTCAGTATCCATTTGAATCAGTACAACAAGGAGAAATTTTTGCCATTCTTATGGTTCTACAAGACTGGCCTCAAACCCCTTGTAATATAGTTAGTGATTCCCAATATGCTGTATACGTAACTAAATATATTTCTCAAACTTCCTTACCATTATTTCCTCAAATTCCTTTACAAAAATTATTTTCTCTATTATTTGCAACTCTTACTTCTCGCACTGCCCCCCTTTTTGTCACTCATATTCGCTCCCATTCAGCGTTGCCAGGTCCTTTAACTTTTGGCTATCGCCAGATTGATTCTTTACTTATCGGCAGTGTCCAACAGGCTCAGGCTGAGCATCAATTACATCATACTAACAGTTTAGGATTACAACAGCGATTTTCTATAACACGCTGTCAAGTCCGAGCTATAGTCAGAACCTGTCCATCTTGTGCTCCTATTATTGCACCTTTTTTAAGTCCAGGTATCAACCCTCAGGGCACTCAACAAAACCACATTTGGCAAATGGATGTAACTTATGTTTCTTCCTTTGGTCATTTAAAATATGTTCATCATACAATTGATACCTGGTCACATTTCCAATGGGCTACACCATTGACCTCTGAAAAGGCTGACTCTGTTATTACTCATTTACTTACTTGTTTTGCAGTTATAGGAGTTCCTGCTGAATTAAAAACTGATAACGCCACTGCTTATTGCTCTCGTAAACTGGCTGCCTTTCTCTCTTCATACCATATTCATCATTCCACTGGTATTCCATTTAACAGTCAAGGCCAAGAAATTATTGAAACAGCCAATGCTACCTTAAAATTACAACTTTTAAAATAAAAAGGGGGAAATGGGCGAGATTCCCCAAAACATCAAATTCTGAAAGTGCTATTTACTTTAAATTTTCTTAACCATTGGCACCAATTACAGCAATCTGCAGTGGTAAAACATTTTCAACAGCCTTTAGAAAAGCCACAAAATAGCAATCTGTGGGTGTATTATCCTTCATTACAAGGACAATATTTAAAAGGAAAAGTTTTACAATGGGGCCGAGGCTATGCTCTTGTCCGTACAGGTGCCGGAGACGAGTGGTTTCCATCTCAATGGTTGAAACAGTGCCATGGTGAAGAGGAGCTGATCTGAAGAGTTCCTGAAGGAATTCCAGGAGCTAAATCTGAGTGCTCGGAGAACATTCACCTTCGGAACTCGACATGCGGAGCCTCTGACATGGGGACAACTGAAAAAGCTCACTCAGGAAGCTGACGGGGTTATTCAACAAGCTGGGCAGCAAAAAAAACCCACTGACTTTATTTTGGCTATGCTGGCTGTAGTGAATTGCCAGGTAACAGCTGGAGAATTTACATATTGGGCTTATATTCCCTTTCCACCTGTATATCAAGATGTGGCAAGGGGAAACAAAGAGGTCCCAGTATTTACTAATGATACTGCTTGGATGCCATCACCATTTTTAAACCAGGATCCTGAATTAGACACTGGCACAGTGAATAGTTCATATCAATTTGGGGTTGAAGGGTTACCTATATGTCTTGGGAGTAGTTCACATTGTCTGCATCTTTCTCATGAGGTTTGGGCTGTTTGTTATAACCATAGTCACGTTGCTGCCTTTACTATGATTATTGTTGCTCAAAGTTTTAAATATAATCAGATTGCATTGCTAAATGAAACTCTGCCCACTACATTATCTTTATGCCCTATCCCTGATGTGTACAGAGGTGTTTCCCAATTAGAGTGGACTACGTGTAGAGGTAGTGGGCTGCAATTATTATTAGAAGTAAAAGGTAAAAGTCGTAATTACCTTATCACTGATTGGAGTGTGCATGGAGATTTTCAAACCAAATTTAGTCATGTCAACCTACGTTGGCATAAAGGTAATCACAGCATTGCTGCTGATGGCAATGAAACTATTATTTGGCATGATGGTGGTCTATCACCCCCATGGCACATTTGGCTAATACTTCACAAATACAAAGTCATATTTGGAAATTGCTAGCTGCTGGTAAACCAATGTTCACTTTCACGGAAAACATGTCCTTAAATCTTACTAATACTGCTAATCCTTTCCATATATCTTTGCATCGAAATAGATCTAGATATGTTGTTGCATGTGTAAAAAAACCTTATTTTTTTTAGCAGGGATCTTTAAATGGGATAATAATGCAGGGGTAGTTAACTGTATAGGCAATTGTACATTCTTCAGTTGTGTAAATACTACTTGGTGGAATAATAATTGGAATGAGTCTCACTCCGATTTATATATTCTGAAAGCCAGAAAAGAAACCTGGCTACCTGTAAACTTAACACACGCTTGGAGTGAATCTGCTGGGGTTACTCAAATTTGCAAAATAATGCAAGATCTTGTCCACCGCAGTGGGAGAATGGTTGGAATCATCGTGACGGCAGTGCTAGGACTTGTAGCAATTGCCTCCACTGCCGCTGTTGCTGGATTAGATTTACATCAGAATATCCAAAATGCAGAATTTGTACAACAATGGCATGACCAGTCCCATTTGTTGTGGCAACAACAAGGAAACATAGATGCGCATCTGACTGAACGAGTGGATAATTTGGAGCAAGTAGTTTCTTGGATAGGTGATCAATTGACAGTGTTGAACACTCGAGCTTTGTTAAAATGTGATTGGAATACTACCCAATTTTGTATTACTCCTGTTCCTTTTAATAACACTATACATAACTGGACTGAGATAAAGAAACTTTTAATTGACCATAACAATATTTCCCTGGAAACACAGGAATTAACGCAAAATATTTCTGAAACATTTCGCAATCAGTTACCATTGTTAACCGGAGTAGATTTAATGACTGGTATTGCACAAAGCTTGACATCTTTAAACCCAAAAAACTCTGTAAAAACTTTACTGACTTCTGTTTCTAGTAATGTATTGATTGTTGTTCTTGCCTTTGTCATTTTCACAGTCTGCTGGAGATGGTGTCAGAGATCAAACACCAAGTCTCAGTGAGCCCAACATGTAATGACAGTTTTGAAAGAAATTGAAACCTATAAATAAAGAAGGGGGAGATGTAGAGGACTATGTGATCACAAACGAGATGTTCCCGATAAGTGTCGCTCTTGCAAACAAAGCAGGACGTTTCTTCTCTGCAAACAGGAAAAACAAAAGAGTCAGCCACAAACAGAAGACTCTGGGAACTGGTTAATGTTTAAGCATCTTGAGAAATCAGAAAGTTAGGGAAAGGTCAGAAAAACAACTCATGACATAAAAACAACTTGTGTCATAAAAACAACTCGTGTCTTGTGATATAGTAAAATTCCACAAGCATGTATAAAATAAAGCAGAGCATGCTGCTTGGGGCGGCCACCATGTTTGTCTTGTCCTGTGTTGTGTTGTCTGTTCATTCCTTTGTTTAGGAAACATGCGGACCCCAACAAGGTGAATTCACACATCAAGAAGAAGTTTCTCAGAAAGCTTCTTTCTAGTTTTTATTTGAGGATATTTCCTTTGTTCAAGTAGGCTTCAATGCGATAAAAAATATTACTTCTCAGATTCCCCAAAAACAGTGGTAACAGACGGCTCTTTAAAACGAATGTTTAACTCTGTGAGATTAATTCACACGTCAAAAATCAGTTTCTCAGAAAGCTTTTCTGGTTTTCATCTGAGGATATCTCCTTTTTTACTTTATGCCTCTATGTGCACTCAAATATCCTTTTGCAGATTCCACGAAAACAGTGGTAGCAAACTGTTTCATGAAGAAGAAGGTGTATTTCATTGGGATGAATTTACACATCACACAGAAGTTTCCCAGAACGTTTTTTCTAAAGTTCATTTGAAGATACTTCCTTTGTCTTCTCAGGTTTCAATGCGATAAAAATATATCCCTTTTCAATTTCCCAAAAAGAGTGGTAACAGACTGCTTCAGGAAAAGAAACTGTAACTCTGTGAGACGAATTCACAAATCAGAGAACAGTTTCTCAGAAACCTTCTTTCCAGTTTGCATCTGAGGATATTTCATTTTTCACCATATCCCTCAGTGCACTCCCAAATATCATGTTGCAGATTACAGGAACACAGTGTTAGCAAACTCATTCATGAAGAGAAAGGTGTAATTCTGTGAGGTGAATTCACACATAATAAAGATGTTTCTCAGAAAGTTTCTTTCTCGTTTTTATTTGAGGATATTTTCTTTGTCAGTATAGGCTTCAATGTGATCCAAAATATCATTTCCGAGATTTCCCTAAAACACTGGTAACAGATTGCTCCATGAAACGGATGTTTAACTCTGTGAGATGAATTCACACATCAGAAATCAGTTTCTCAGAAAGTTTCTTTCTCGTTTTAATCTGAGGATATTTCCTTTTCTACCTTATGCCTCTATGCACTCCTAAATATCCTTTTGCAGATTCCAAGGAAACAGTGGTAGCAATTTATTTCATGAAGAGGAAGGTGTATTTCATTGGGATGAATTCACACATCACAGAGAAGTTCCCAGTAAGCTTTTTTCTATCTTTCATTTGAGGTTACTTCCTTAGTCTTCTTAGGCTTTAATGCGATAAAAAATATCCCTTTTCAGATTCCCCAAAAAGAGGGGTAACAGACTGCTCCAGGAAGAGAAAGTGTAATTCTGTGAGATGAATTCACACATCAGAGAACAGTTTCTCAGAAACCTTCTTTCTACTTTTCATCTGAGGGTATTTCCTTTTTCACCATATGCCTCAGTGCACTCCCAAATATCACTTTGCAGATTATAGGAACACAGTGTTAGCAAACTCCTTCATGAAGAGAAAGGTGTAATTCTGTAAGGTGAATTCACATATCACAAAGAAGTTTCTCAGAAAGACTCTTCCTAGTTTTTATTTGAGGATATTTTCTTTGTTCAAGTAGGCTTCAATGCGGTAAAAAACATCACTTCTCAGATTCCCCAAAAAGAGTGGTAACAGACTGCTCCATGAAAAGAAAGTGGAACTCTGTGAGATGAATTAACAGATCAGAATTCAGTTTCTCTGAAATCTTCTTTCCGATTTTCATCTCAGGATATTTCCTTTTTTACCTTATGCCTCTATGCACTCCAAAATATCCTTTTGCAGATTCCATGGAAACAATGGTAGCAAACTGTTTCATGAAGAGGAAGTTGTATTTCATTGGGATGAATTCACACATCACACAGAAATTTCCCAGAACCTTTAACTTTCATTTGAGGATACTTCCTTTGTCGTCTTAGACTTCAAAGCGATAAAAAACATCACTTCTCAGATTCCCCAAAAAGAGTGGTAACAGACTGCTCCATGAAAAAATAGTGTAACTCTGTGAGACCAATTCACACATCAGAGAACAGTTTCTCCAAAACCTTATTTCTAGTTTTCATCTGAGGATATTTCATTTTTCACCATATGCCTCAGTGCACTCCCAAGTATCTCTTTGTAGATTACAGGAACACAGTGTTAGCAAACTCCTTCATGAAGAGAAAGGTGTAATTCTGTGAGGTGAATTCACACATAATAAAGATGTTTCTCAGAAATCTTCTTTCCTGTTTTTATTTGAAGATATTTTCTTTGTCATCCTAGGTGTCAATGCGATCCCAAATAACATTTCTGAGATTCCCCAAAAACATTGGTAACAGACTGCTTCATGATACGAATGTTTAACTCTGTGAGATGAATTCACACGTTAGAAATCAGTTTCTCAGAAAGCTTCTTACTTTTTTCATCTCAGGATATTTCCTTTTTTGCCTTATGCCTCTTTGCGCTCCCAAGTATCCTTTTGTACATTCCACGAAAAAAGTGGTAGCAAACTGTTTCATGAAGAAGAAGGTGTATTTCTTTGGGATGAATTCACACATCACAGAGAAGTTCCCCAGAAAGCTTTTTTCTAACTTTCATTTGAGGATACTTCATTTGTCTTCTCTGGCTTCAATGCTATAAAAAATATCCCTTTTGAGATTCCCAAAAAAGAGTGGTAACAGACTGTTCCAGTAAAAGGAAGTGTAACTCTATGAGATAAATTCACACATCAGAGAACAGTTTCTCAGAAACCTACTTTCTAGTTTTCATCTGAGGATATTTCTTTTGCCACCATATGCCTCACTGCACTCCCAAATATCTCTTTGCAGCTTATAGCAACACAATGTTAGCAAATTCCTTCATGAAGAGAAAGGTGTAATTATGAGAGGTTAATTCACACATCACAAAGAAGTTTCTCAGAAAGATTCTTTCTAGTTTTTATTTGAGGATAGTTCCTTTGTCCGTGTAGGCTTCAATGTGATAAAAATAGCACTTCTCAGGTTCCCCAAAAAGAGTGGTAACAGACTGCTCCAGGAAAAGAAAGTGTAACTCTGTGGGATGAATTCACACATCAGAGAAGGGTTTCTCAGCAACCTTCTTTCTACATTTCATCTGACAATATTTCATTTTTTCACCATATGCCTCAGTGTACTCCCAAATATCACTTTGCAGATTACAGGAACACAGTGTTAGCAAAATCCTTCATGAAGAGAAAGGTGTAATTCTGTGATGTGAATTCACACATACTGAAGGTGTTTCTCAGAAAGCTTCTTTCTCGTTTTTATTTGAGGATATTTTCTTTGTCAGTATAGGCTCCAATGCGATCCAGAATATTATTTCTGAGATTCCCCAAAAACACTTGTAACAGACTGCTCCATGAAAAGAATGTTTAACTCTGTGAGATGAATTGACAAATCAGAAATCAGTCTCTCAGAAAGCTTCCTACTGGTTTTAATCTGAGGATATTTCCTTTTTTACCTTATGACTCTATGAACTCCCAAATATCCTTTTGCAGATTCCACGAAAACAGTGGTAGCAAACTGTTTCATGAAGAGGAAGGTGTATTTCATTGGAATGAATTCACACATCTCAGAGAAGTTTCTCAGAAAGCTTTTTTCTAACTTTCATTTGAGGTTACTTCCTTTGTCTTCTTAGGCTTCAATGCGATAAAAATATCCCTTATCGGATTCCCCAAAACAAGTGGTAACAGACTGCTCCAGGAAAAGAAAGTGTAACTCTGTGAGACGAATTCACACATCAGAGAACAGTTTGTCAGAAATCTTCTTTCTAGTTTTCATCTGAGGATATTTCCTTTTTCACCATATGCCTCAGTGCACTCCCAAATATTACTTTGCAGGTTACAGGTACACAGTGTTAACAAACACCTTCATGAAGAGAAAGGTGTAATACGGTGAGGTGAATTCACACATCACAAAGAAGTTTCTCAGAAAGCTTCTTTCTAGTTTTTATTTGAGGATATATCCTTTTTCTGCTTAGACTTCAATGCGAAAAAAAATATCACTTCTCAGGTTCCCCAAAAAGAGTGGTAACAGACTGCTCCATGAAAAGAAAGTGGAACTCCATGAGACGAATTCACATATCAGAGAACAGTTTTTCAGAAACGTTCTTTCTAGTTTTCATCTGAGGATATTTCCTTTTTCACCATATACTTCAGTGCCGTCCCAAATATCACTTTACAGATTACATGAACACAGTGTTAGCAAACTCCTTCATGAAGAGAAAGGTGTAAATCTCTGAGGTGAATTCATACATCACAAAGAAGTTTCTCAGAAAGCTTCTTTCTAGTTTTTATTTTCGGATATTTTCTTTTTCTGCGTAGGCTTCAATGCGATAAAAATATCACTTCTCCGGTTCCCCAAAAAGAGTGGTAACAGACTGCTCCAGGAAAAGAAAGTGTAACCCTGTGAGACGAATTTACATATCAGAGAACAGTTTCTCAGAAACCTTCTTTCTAGTTTTCATCTGAGCATATTTCCTTTTTCACCATATGCCTCAGTGCACTCCCAAATATCCCTTTGCAGATTACAGGAATACAGTGTTAGCAAACTCCTTCATGAAGAGAAAAGTGTAATTCTGTGAGGTGAATTCACACATCACCGAGAAGGTTCCCAGAAAGATTTTTCTAACTTTCACTTGAGGATACTCCCTTTGTCTTCTTAGGCCTGAATGCGATAAAAAATATCCCTTTTCAGCTTCCCCAAAAAGAGTGGTAACAGACTGCTCCAGGAAAAAGAAGTGTAGCTCTGTGAGACGAAATCACACATCAGAGAACAGTTTCTCAGAAACCTTCTTTCTAGTTTTCATCTGAGGATATTTCTTTTTTCACCATATGCTTCAGTGCGCTCCCAAATATCACTTGGCAGATTACAGGAACACAGTGTTAGCAAACACCTTCATGAAGATAAAGGTGTAATTTTTTGAGGTGAATTCACACATAATAAAGATGTTTCTCAGAAAGCTTCTTTCTCGCTTTTATTTGAGGATTTTTCCTTTGTCAGCATAGGCTTCAGTGGGATCCGATATATTATTTTTGAGATTCCCCAAAAACACTTGTAACAGACTGCTCCATGAAACGAATGTTTAATTCTGTGAGATGAATTCACACATTAGAAATCAGGTTCTCACAAAGCTTCTTTTGGCTTTTCATCTGAGGATATTTTCTTTTTTGCCTTATGCCTCTATGCCCTCCCAAATATCCTTTTGTAGATTCCACGAAAACAACGGTAGCAAACTGTTTCATAAATAGGAAGGTGTATCTCATTAGGATGTATTCACACATCACAGAGAAGTTTCCCTGAAAGCTTCTTTCTAGTTTTTATTTGAGGATATGTCCTTTGTACGCGTAGGCTTCAGTGCGATAAAAAATATCACTTGTCAGATTCCCCAAAAACAGTGGTAACAGACTGCTACAGAAAAAGAAAGTGGAACTCTGTGAGAAAAATTCACACATCAGAGAACAGTTTCTCAGAAACCTTCTTTCTACTTTTCATCTGAGGATATTTCCTTTTTCACCATATGCATCAGTGCGCTCCCAAATATCATTTTGCAGATTACACGAACACAGTGTTAGCAAACTCCTTCATGAAGAGAAAGGTGTAATTCTGTAAGGTGAATTCACATATCACAAAGAAGTTTCTCAGAAAGACTCTTCCTAGTTTTTATTTGAGGATATTTCCTTTGTTCAAGTAGGCTTCAATGCAATAAAAAATATCACTTCTCAGGTTCCCCAAAAACAAAGGTAACAAACTGCTCCATGAAAAGAAAGTGGAACTCTGTGAGATGAATTAACACATCAGAAATCAGTTTCTCTGAAAGCTTCTTTCCGGTTTTCATCTGAGGATATTTCCTTTTTTACCTTATGCCTCTATGCACTCCAAAATATCCTTTTGCAGATTCCACGGAAACAATGGTAGCAAACTGTTTCATGAAGAGGAAGTTGTATTTCATTGGGATGAATTCACACATCACACAGAAATTTCCCAGAAACCTTTTTCTTAACTTTCATTTGGGGATACTCCCTTTGTCGTCTTAGACTTCAAAGCGATAAAAAATATACCTTTTCAGATTCCCCAAAAAGAGTGGTAACAGACTGCTCCAGGAAAAAATAGTGTAAGTCTGTGAGACCAATTCACACATCAGAGAACAGTTTCTCCGAAGCTTTCTCTCTAGTTTTCATCTGAGGATATTTCCTTTTTCACTATATGCCTCAGTGCACTACCAAATATCACTTTGTAGATTACAGGAACACAGTGTTAGCAAACTCCTTCATGAAGAGAAATGTGTAATTCTGTGAGGTGAATTCACACATCACAAAGAAGTTTCTCAGAAAGGTTCTTTCTGGTTTTTATTTGAGGATATGTCCTTTTTCTGCGTAGGCTTCAATGCGATAAAAAATATCCCTTTTCAGATTCCCCAAAAACAGTGGTAACAGATTGCTCCATGAAAAGAAATTGGAACGCTTTGAGAGGACTTCACACGTCAGAGAACGGTCTATCAGAAACCTTCTTTCTAGTTTTCATCTGAGGATATTTCCTTTTTCACCATATGGCTCAGTGCACTCCCAAATAAAACTTTGCAGATTACAGGAACACAGTGTTAGCAAAGTCCTTCATGAAGAGGAAGGTGTATTTCTGTGAGGTGAATTCACCCATCACAAAGAAGTTTCTCAGAAAGCTTTTTTCTAGTTTTTTTATATATATATATTTTCTTTGTCCTCGTAGGCTTCAATGTAATGAAAACATCACTTCTCAGGTTCCCCAAAAACGGTGGTAACAGACTGCTCCATGAAAAGAAAGTGTAACTCTGTGAGAAGAATTCAGACATCAGAAAACAGTTTCTCAGATATGTTCTTTCTAGTTTTCAGCTGAGGATATTTCCTTTTTCACCATATGCCTCTGTGCACTCCCAAATATCACTTTGCAGATTACACGAACACAGTGTTTGCAAACTCCTTCATGAAGAGAAAGGTGTAATTCTGTGAGGAGAATTCACACATCACAAAGAAGTTTCTCAGAAAGCTTATTCCTAGTTTTTATTTGAGGATATTTCCTTTGTTCAAGTAGGCTTCAATACAGTAAAAATATCACTTCCCAGATTCCCCAAAAACAGTGGTAACAAACTACTCCGGGAAAAGAAACTAACTATCTGAGATGAATTCACACATCAGAAAACAGTTTCTCAGAAAATTTCTTTCTAGTTTTCATTTGAGGATATTTCCTTTTTCACCATATGCCTCAGTGCACTTCCAAATATCACTTTGAAGATTACAGGAACCCAGTGTTAGCAAACTCCTTCATGAAGAGAAAGGTGTAATTCTGTGAGGTGAATTCACATATAAGAAAGATGTTTCCCAGAAAACTTCTTTCTCGTTTTTTGTTTTTGTTTTTGTTTTTTGTTTGTTTGTTTGTTTGTTTGTTTGAGGATATATCCTTTGTCAGCATAGGCTTCGATGGGATCCAAAATATCATTTCTGAGATTCCCCAAGAACACTGGTAACGGACTGCTCCATGAGACGAATGTTTAACTCTGTGAGATGAATTCACATATCAGAAATCAGTTTTTCAGAAAGCTTCTTTCTAGTTTTTATTTGAGGATATTTCCTTTTTCATGTAGGCTTCAATGCGATAAAATATCCTTTTTCAGATTCCCAAAAAGAGTGGTAATAGACTGTTCCAGGAAAAGAAAGTGTAACTATGTGAGATGTATTCACACATCAGAGAACAGTTTCTCAGAAACCGTCGTTCTTGTTTTCATCCGAGGATATTTTCTTTTTCACCATATGCCTCAGTGCACTCCCAAATATCACTTCGAAGACGACAGGGACACAGTGTTAATAAAGTCCTTCATGAAGAGAAAGGTGTAACTCTGTGAGGTGAATTCACACATCAAAAAGAAGTTTCTTAGAAAGCTTCTTTCTAGTTTTTATTTGAGGATATTTCCTTTTACCACGTAGGCTTCAATGTGACAAAAAATATGACTTCTCAGGTTCCCCAAAAACCACGAAATAAATGTTTAAATCTGTGAGATGAATTCACACTCGGAAATCAGTTTCTCAGAAAGCTTCTTTCCGGTTTTCATCTGAGGATATTTCCTTTTACACCTCATGCCTCTATGCGCTCCCAAATATCCTTTTGCAGATTCCAGGAAGACAGCGGTAGCAAAGTGTTTCATGAAGAGGAAGATGTATTCATTAGGATGAATTCACACATCACAGAGGAGTTTCCCAGAAAGCTTTTTTCTAACTTTCATTTGAGAATACTTCCTTTGTCTTCTAAGGCTTCAATGTGATAAAAATATCCCTTTTCACATTCCCCCAAAAAAAGAGATAACAGACTGCTCCATGAAAACAAAGTGTAACTCTGTGAGACGAATTCACACATCAGAGAACAGTTTCTCAGAAACCTTCTTTCTAGTTTTCATTTGAAGATATTTCCTTTTTCACCATATGCCTCAGTGCACTCCCAAATATCCCTTTGCAGATTACAGGAACACAGTGTTAGCAAACTCCTTCATGAAGACAAAGGTGTAATTCTGTGAGGTGAATTCACACATAATAAAGATGTTTCTCAGAAATCTTCTTTCTCGTTTTTATTTGAAGATATTTCCTTTGTCACCATAGGTTTCTATGCGATCCAAAATATCATTTCTGAGATTCCCCAAAAACCCTGATAACAGACTGCTCCATGAAACGAATGTTTAACTCTGCGAGATGAATTCAGACATCAGAAATCAGTTTCTCAGAAAGCTTCTTTCAGGTTTTCATCTGAGGATATTTCCTTTTTTCTTTATGCCTCTATGTGCTCCCAAATATCCTTCTGCATATTCCACGAAAACAATTGTAGCAAACTCTTTTATGAAGAGGAAGGTATATTTCATAGGGATGAATTCATACATCCCAGAGAAGTTTCCCAGAAAGCTTTTTTCTAACTTTCATTTGAAGATACTTCCTTTGTCTTCTTAGGCTTCAATGCAATAAAAAAAAATCCCTTTTCAGATTCCTGAAAAACAGTGATAACACAGTGCTCCAAGAAAAGAAAGTGAAACTCTGTGAGACGAATTGACACATCAGGGAACAGTTTCTCAGAAAACTTTTTTCTAGTTTTCATTTGAAGATATTTCCTTTTTCACCATATGCCTCAGTGCACTCCAAAATATTACTTTGCAGATTACAGGAACACAGTATTAGCAAACTCCTTCAAGAAGAAAAAGGTGTGATTATGTGAGGTTAATTAACACACCACAAAGAAGTTGCCCAGATAGCTTCTTTCTAGTTTTTATTTGAGAATATTTCCTTTGTTCAAATATCCTCAATTAAAAACGTGAAAGCTTTCTGCGAAACTGCTCTGTGATGTGTGAATTCATTTCACAGAGTTGCACCACTCTTTGATGGAGGAGTTTGCTAGCACTGTTTTCGTGGAATCTCAGAAGTGATATCTTGAATATCGTTGAATCCCATGGAGAAAAATGAAATATCCTCAGATAAAAACTGCAGAGAGGCCTCCTCAGAAACTGCTTTGTTGTGGGTGAATTCAGCTCACAGAGTGACATCATTGTTTTCAGTGAGAAGCTTGCTAACAGTGTTTTCGCAGAATGTGCAATGAGACTCACGAGGGCGCTTTGAGACCACAAAGAGCCTCAACTGAAAAAAGAAAGAAGCTTTCTGAGAACCTGCCTTGTGATGTGTGAATTCATCTCACAGAGTTACACATGTATTTCATGGAGCCGTTTGCTAGTCCTGTTTTTGTGTAGTCTCAGAAGTGATATTTTGGATCGCTATGATGACTCCTCAGACAGAGGAAATATCCTCAGATGAAAACCAGAAAGAAGCTTTCTGAGAAACTGCTTTGTGATATGTGAATTTGTCTCATAGAGTTAAATCTTTCTCTTCACGAAGCAGTTTGCTAACACTGTTTTCGTGGAATCTGAAAAGCGATATTTGGGAACGCATTGAGGGCTACAGTGAAAAAGGATATATCCTCAGATGAAAACTTTAAAGAAGCATTCTGAGAAACTGCATTGTGATGTGTGAATGCAACTCACAGAGTTACAGTGTTCTATTCATTGATCAGTTTGCTACCACTCTTTTCTTGAAATCTACAAGATGCCATGAGCTTATGATGACAAAGGAAATATCCTCTGATTAAAAACTAGACAGAAGCTTTCTGAGAAACTTCTTTGTGATGTGTTAATTCATCTGACACTTTTAAACGTTTCTTTTCATGAAGAAGCTTCCTAACACCGTTTTCTTGGAATCTGCAAAGTGATATTTCGGAGCACATTGAGGCCTATAGTGAAACAGAAAATATCCTGAGATGAAAACTAGAAGGAAGCTTTATGAGAAAGCCTTTTATGATGTGTGAGTTCATTTTAGAGAGTTATACTTTCACATCATGGAACAGTCTATTACCACTGTCCTTGGGGAACGTGAGAAGGGATATATTGGATCGCATTGAGGCCTATGCTGAGAAAGGAAATATCCTCAATTAAAGACGTGAAAGAAGATTTCTGAGAAACTTCTTTGTGATGTGTTAATTCATCTCAGGGAGTTACACCTTAGTCTTCATGGAACAGTTTGCTAACACTGCTTTCGTGGAAATTGCAACGTGGTATTTGGGAGTGCACTGAGGCCTGTGATGAAAAAGGAATTATCCTCAGATGAAAACTGGAAAGAAGCATTCTGAGAAACTGTATTGTGATGTGTGAATGCAACTCACAGACTTACACTGTTCTTTTCATTGATCAGCTGGCCAACAGTGTTTCCTGAAATCTGCAATGGGATATTTCTTAGCACCATGAAGTTTACGGTGACAAAGGAAATATCCTCTGATAAAAACAAGAAAGGAGCTTTCTGAGAATCTGCTTTGTGGTGTGTGAATTCATCTCACAGAGTTACACATGTATTTCGTGGAGCCATTTGCTAGCACTCTTTTTGTGGCATCTGAGAAGTGATATTTTGGATCGCTATGATGATTCCTCGGACGAAGGAAATATATTCAGATGAAAACTGGAAAGAAGCTTTCTGAGGAACTTCTTTGTGATGTGTGAATTCGTCTCACAGAGTTACACCTTTCTCTTCATGAAGCAGTTTGCTAACACTGTTTTCGTGGAATCTGAAAAGCGATATTTGGGAGCACATTGAGAGCTATGGTGAAAAAGGATATATCCTTATATGAAAACTTTAAAGAAGCGTTCTAGGAAACTGCATTGTGATGTGTGAATGCAACTCACAGGGTTACAGTGTTTTATTCATTGATCAGTTTGCTACTACTGTTTTCTTGAAATCTACAATGGGATATTTCTTAGCGCCATGAATCTTACGGTGACACAGGAAATATCCTCCAATAAAAACTAGACAGAAGTTTTCTCAGAAACTTCTTTGTGATGTGTTAATTCATCTCACACAAATACACGTTTCTTTCCATGAAGCAGTTTCCTAACACCGTTTTTGTGGAATCTGCAAAGTAATATTTGGGAGCACATTGAGGCCTATGTTGAAACAGGAAATATTCTTAGATGAAAACTAGAAGGAAGCTTTCTGAGAAAGCCTTTTATGATGTGTGAGTTCATTTTAGAGAGTTATACTTTCACATCATGGAGCAGTCTATTACCACTGTCTTTGGGGATTATGAGAAGGGATATATTGGATCACGTTGAGGCCTCCGCTGAGAAAGGAAATATCCTCAATTAAAAACGTGAAAGAAGTTTTCTGAGAAACTTCTTTGTGATATGTTAATTCATCTCAGAGAATTACACCTTAGACTTCATGGAACAGTTTGCTAACACTGTTTTCGTGGAAACTGCAACGTGATATTTGGGAGCGCATTGAGGCCGGTTTTGAAAAAGGAAATATCCTCAGATGAAAACTGGAAAGAAGCATTCTGAGAAACTGCATTGTGATGTGTGAATGCAACTTACAGACTTAAACTGTTCTTTTCATTGATCAGTTTCCCAGCAGTGTTTTCCTGAAATCTGCAATGGGATATTTCTTAGCACCATGAAGCTTACTGTGACAAAGGAAATATCCTCCGATAAAAACGAGAAAGAAGCTTTCTGAGAATCTGCTTTGTGATGTGTGAATTCATCTCACATAGTAACACATTTATTTCATGGAGCCGTTTGCTAGCACTCTTTTTGTGGCATCTGAGAGGTGATATTTTGGATCGCTATGATGACTCCTCGGATGAAGGAAATATCCTCAGATGAACACTGGAAAGAAACTTTCTGAGAAACTCCTTTGTGATGTGTGAATTCATCTCACAGAGTTACACCTTTTCTCTTCATGAAGCAGTTTGCTAACACAGTTTTCGTGGAATCTGAAAAGTGATATTTCAGAGCGCATTGAGGGCAAAGGTGAAAAAGGATATATCCTCATATGAAAACTTTAAAGAAGCGTTCTGAGAAACTGCATTGTGATGTGTGAATGCAACTCACAGAGTTACACTGTTCTACTCATTGATCAGTTTGCTAACATTGTTTTCTTGAATTCCACAATGGGACATTTCTTAGCGCCATGAAGCTTATGGTGACAAAGGAAATATCCTCCAATAAAAACTAGACAGAAGCTTTCTCAGAAACTTCTTTGTGATGTGTGAATTCATCTCACAGGTTTACCCGTTTCTTTCCATGAAGCAGTTTCCTAACACCATTTTGGTGGAATCTGCAAAGTGATATTTGGGAGCGCATTGAGGCCTGTGATGAAAAAAGAAGTATCCTCAGATGAAAACTGGAAAGAAGCGTTCTGAGAAACTGCCTTGTGATGTGTGAATGCAACTCACAGAGTTACACTTTTCTTTTCATTGATCAGTTTGCCAACAATGTTTATTTGAAATCTGCAATGGGATATTTCTTAGCGCCATGAAGCTTACGGTGACAAAGGAAATATTCTCCGATAAAAAAGAGAAAGAAGCTTTCTGAGAAACTGCTTTGTGATGTGTGAATTCACCTTGCAGAGTTACACATGTATTTCGTGGAGCCGTTTGCTAGCACTCTTTTGTGGTATCTGAGAAGTGATATTGTGGCTTGCCATGAAGACTCCTCAGACGAAGGAAATCTCCTCACATAAAAATGAGAAAGAAGCTTTCTGAGAAACTTCTTTGCGATGTGTGACTTCATCTCACAGAGTTACACCTTTCTCTTCATGAAGCAGTTTGCTAACACAGTTTTCGTGGAATCTGTAAAGTGATATTTGGGAGCACATTGAGGCCTGTGGTGAAAAAGGAAATACCCTCAGATGAAACTAGAAAGAAGATTTCTGAGAAACTGCTATCTGTTGTGTGAATTCATCTCACAGAGATACACTTTCCTTTCATGGAGTATTCTGTTCACACTCTTTGTGTTGAGTCTGTGGAGGGAGATTTCTGTTGTCAATGAAGACTACACGGACAAAGGAAATATCCTCAATTAAAAACGTGAAAGAAGCTTTCTGCAAAACTGCTCTGTGATGTGTGAATTCATTTCACAGAGTTGCATCACTCTTTGATGGAGGAGTTTGCTAGTGCTATTTTTGTGGAATCTCAGAAGTGATATCTTGAATATCGTTGAATCCCATGGAGAAAAATGAAATATCCTCAGATAAAAACTGCAGAGAGGCCTCCTCAGAAACTGCTTTGTTGTGGGTGAATTCAGCTCACAGAGTGACATCATTGTTTTCAGTGAGAAGCTTGCTAACAGTGTTTTCGCAGAATGTGCAATGAGACACATGCGGGCGCTTTGAGACCACAAAGAGCCTCAACTGAAAAAAGAAAGAAGCTTTCCGAGAAACTGTTTGTGATGTGTGAATTCAACTCACTGAATTACACCTGCATTTCGTGGAGACGTTTGCTAGCCCTGATTTTGTGAAATCTGAGATCGGACATTTCGAATCGCTTTGAAGACTAAACGGCCAAAGGAAATATCTTCAGATAAAAAGCAGAAAGAAGCTTTCTGAGAACCTGCCTTGTGATGTGTGAATTCATCTCACAGAGTTACACATGTATTTCGTGGAGCCGTTTGCTAGTCCTGTTTTTGTGTAGTCTCAGAAGTGATATTTTGGATCGCTATGATGACTCCTCAGACAGAGGAAATATCCTCAGATGAAAACCAGAAAGAAGCTTTCTGAGAAACTGCTTTGTGATGTCTGAATGCAACTCACAGAGTTACAGTGTTCTGTTCGTTTATCAGTTTTCTACCACTGTTTTTTGGAAATCTACAATGGGATAATTCTTAGAGCCATGAAGCTTACGGAGAAAATGAAACATCCTCCAATTAAAACTAGACAGAAGTTTTCTCAGAAACTTCTTTGTGATGTGTTAATTCATCTCACACAAATGCACGTTTCTTTCCATGAAGCAGTTTCCTAACACCGTTTTCGTGGAATCTGCAAAGTGATATTTGGGAGCACATTGAGGCCTATGTTGAAACAGGAAATATCCTTAGATGAAAACCAGAAGGAAGCTTTCTGAGAAAGTGTTTTATGATGTGTGAGTTCATTTTAGACAGCTATACTTTCACATCATGGAGCAGTCTATTACCACTGTCTTTGGGGAATGTGAGAATGGATATATTGGATTGCATTGAGGCCTTCGCTAAGAAAGGAAATATCCTCAATTAAAAACGTGAAAGAAACTTTCTGAGAAACTTCTTTGTGATGTGTTAATTCAGCTCAGAGAGTGACATCTTAGTCTTCATGGAACAGTTTGCTAACACTATTTCGTGGAAACTGTAACATGATATTTGGGGGTGCATTGAGGCCTGTGGTGAAAAAGGAAATATCCTCAGATGAAAACTGGAAAGAAGCATTCTGAGAAACTGCATTGTGATGTGTGAATGCAACTCACAGACTTGCAGTGTTTTTTACATTGATCAGTTTGCCAACAGTCTTTTCTTGAAATCTGCAATGGGATATTTCTTAGCACCATGAAGCTTATGGTGACAAAGGAAATATCCTCCGATAAAAACTAGACAGAAGCTTTCTGAGAAACTTCTTTGTGATGTGTTAATTCACCTCACAGAGTTACACATGTATTTCGTGGAGCCGTTTGCTATTATTCTTTTTGTGGCATCTGAGAACTGATATTTTGGATTGCTATGATGACTCCTCGGATGAAGGAAATATCCTCAGATGAAAACTGGAAAGAAATTTTCTGAGAAACTTCTTTGTTGTGTGTGAATTCGCCTCACAGCATTACACCTTTCTCTTCATGAAGCAGTTTGCTAACACTGTTTTCGTGGAATCCGAAAAGTGATATTTGGGAGCGCCTTGAAGGCTATGGTGGAAAAGGATATATGCTCATATGAAAACTTTAAAGAAGCATTCTGAGAAACTGCATTGTGATGTGTGAATGCAACTCACAGAGTTACAGTGTCCTATTCATTGATCAGTTTGCTACCACTGTTTTCTTGAAATCTACAATGGGATATTTCTTAGTGCCATGAAGCTTACGGTGACAAAGGAAATATCTTCCGGAAAAAACTAGACAGAAGCTTTCTGAAAAACTTCTTTGTGATGTGTGAATTCATCTCACACGTTTACGCGTTTCTTTCCATGAAGCAGTTTCCTAACACCGTTTTCGTGGAATCTGCAAAGTGATATTTGGGAGCGCATTGAGGCCTGTGATGAAAAAAGAAGTATCCTCAGATGAAAACTGGAAAGAAGCGTTCTGAGAAACTGCCTTGTGATGTGTGAATGCAACTCACAGAGTTACACTTTTCTTTTCATTGATCAGTTTGCCAACAATGTTTACTTGAAATCTGCAATGGGATATTTCTTAGCACCATGAAGGTTATGGTGACAAAGGAAATATCCTCCGATAAAAACGAGAAAGAAACTTTCTGAGAAACTGCTTTGTGATGTGTCAATTCATCTCACAGAGTTACACATGTATTTCGTGGAGCCGTTTGCTAGCACTCTTTTTGTGGCATCTGAGATGTGATATTGTGGTTCGCCATGAAGACTCCTCAGACGAAGGAAATGTCCTCACATAAAAACGAGAAAGAAGCTTTCTGAGAAACTTCTTTGTGATGTGTGACTTCATCTCACAGAGTTACACGTTTCTCTTCATGAAGCAATTTGATAACACAGTTTTGGTGGAAACTGCAAGGTGATATTTGGGAGCGCATTGAGGCCTGTGGTGAAAAAGGAAATATAATCAGATGAAAACTAGAAAGAAGGTTTCTGAGAAAGTGCTATCTGATGTGTGAATTCATCTCACAGGGATACACTTTCCTTTCATGGAGCATTCTGTTCCCACTCTTTTTGTTGAGTCTGGGAAGGGAGATTTCAGATGTCAATGAAGATTACACGGACAAAGAAAATATCCTCAATTAAAAACGTGAAAGAAGCTTTCTGCTAAACTGCTCTGTGATGTGTGAATTAGTTTCACAGAGTTGCACCACTCTTTGATGGAGAAGTTTGCTAGCACTGTTTTTGTGGAATCTCAGAAGTGATATCTTGAATATCGTTGAATCCCATGGTGAAAAATGATATATCCGCAGATAAAAACTGCAGGGACGCCTTCTCAGAAACTGCTTTGTTGTGGGTGAATTCAGCTCACAGAGTGACATCATTGTTTTCAGTGAGAAGCTTGCTAACAGTGTTTTCGCAGAATGTGCAATGAGACACATGGGGGCGCTTTGAGACCACAAAGAGCCTCAGCTGAAAAAACAAAGAAACTTTCTGAGAAATTATTTGAGATATGTGAATTCAACTCACTGAATTACACCTGTATTTCGTGGAGTCATTTGCTAGCCCTGATTTTGTGGAATCTCAGATCAGATATTTCAAATTGCTTTGAAGACTAAACGGCCAAAGGAAATATCCTCAGATAAAAAGCAGAAGGAAGCTTTCTGAGAACCTGCCTTGTGATGTGTGAATTCATCTCACAGAGTTACACATATAGAACGTCAAGCCGTTTGCTAGCTCTGTTTTTGTGGGGTCTCAGAAGTGATATTTTAGATCGCTGTGGTGACTCCTCAGACAGAGGAAATATCCTCAGATGAAAACCAGAAAGAAGCTTTCTGAGAAACTGCTTTGTGATGTGCGAATTTATCTCACAAGTTAAAACTTTCTCTTCATGAAGCAGTTTGCCAACACTACTTTCGTGGAATCTGCAAAGCGATATTTTGGAGCACATTGAGGGCTACGGTAAAAAAGGATATATCCTCAGATGAAAACTTTAAAGAAGCGTTCTGAGAAACTGCATTGTGATATGTGAATGCAACTCACAGAGTTACACTGTTCTATTCATTGATCAGTTTGCTAACATTGTTTTCTTGAATTCCACAATGGGATATTTCTTAGCGCCATGAAGATTATGGTGACAAAGGAAATATCCTCCGATAAAAACTAGACAGAAGCTTTCTCAGAAACTTCTTTGTGATGTGTGAATTAATCTCACAGGTTTACAAGTTTCTCTCCACGAAACATTTTCCTAACACAGTTTTCGTGGAATCTGCAAAGTGATATTTAGGAGTGCATTGAGGCCTGTGGTGAACAAGAAAATATCCTCAGATGAAAACTTTAAAGAAGCGTTCTGAGAAACTGCATTGTGATGTGTGAATGCAACTCACAGAGTTACATTGTTTTTTTCATTGATCAGTTTGCTAACACTGTTTTCTTGATATCTGCAGTGGTGTATTTCTTAGCGCCATGAAGCTTATGATGACAAAGCAAATATCCTCCGAGAAAAACAAGATAGAAGCTTTTTGAGAAACTGCTTTGTGATGTGTGAATTCATCTCACAGAGATACACTTTCCTTTCATGGAGCATTCTGATATCATTCTTTTTGTTGAGTCCAGGAAGGGATATTTGTGTTCGCTATGAAGACCATATGGACAAAGGAAATATCCTCTATTAAAAATATGAAAGAAGCTTTCTGCAAAACTGCTCTGTGATGTGGGAATTCATTTCACAGTGACATCACTCTTTCATGGAGGAGTTTGCTAGCACTGATTTTGGGGAATCTCAGAAGTGATATCTTGAATATAGTTGAATTACAGGGTGGAAAAAGAAATATCCTCAGATGAAAACTGCAGAGAAGCCTTCTGAGAAACTGCTTTGTTGTAGGTGAATTCAGCTCACAGAGTTACAGCCCTGTTTTCATTCAGAAGCTTGCTGACAGTGTTTTCCCAGAATCTGCAATGAGACACATGGGGGCGCTTTGAGACCAGAAATAAACTGAGATGAAAAAGGAAAGAAACTTTCAGAGAAACTGCTTTGTGATGCGTGAATTGAACTCACAGCGATACACCTCTCTTTCGTGGAGCTGTTTGATACCCCTGTTTTTCTGGAATCTGAGAGCGGATATTTCGGATCTCTTTGAATACTCTATGGACAAAGGAAATATCCTCAGACAAAAACCAGAAAGAAGGTTTCTGAGAAACTGCTTTATGATGTGTGAATTCATCTCAAAGACTTACACCATTCTTTCGTGGAAGTGTTTGCTAGCACTTTTTCTGTGGAATCCCAGAGGTGATATTTTGGATATCATTGAATCCCATGGCGAGAAATGAACTATACTCAGATAAAAGGTGGATAGAAGCCTTCTCAGAGACTGTTTTGTGGTGTGTGAATTCATCTCACAGAGCTACACCTTTGTCTTCATGAAGCAGTTTGCTAACACTGTTTTCGTGGCATCCACATAGTGATATTTGGGAGTGCGTTGTGGTGTACAGAGAAAAAGGAAATATTCTCAGATAAAAACTGGAAAGAAGCGTTCTGAGAAACAGCATTTTCACATGTGAATGCAAGTCACAGAGTTACTCATTTCTTTTCATTGATCAACTTGCTAACATGTTTTCTTGAAATCTGCAATGGGATATTTCTCAGTGCCATGAAGCTTATGGTAACAAACGAAATATCCTCAGATAAAAACTAGAAAGAAGCTTTCTGAGAAACTGCTTTGTGGTGTGTGTATTCACCTCGCAGAGTTACACCATTCCCTCCATGAAGCAGTTTGCTAACACTGTTTTTGGGGAATCAGCCAAGTTGTATTTGGGAGGGCATTGAGTCCTACGGTGAAAAAAGAAATACCGCAGATAAAAACTAGAAAGAAGCTTTCTGAGAAACTACTTTGTGATGTGTGAATTCATCTCACGGAGGTACACCTTTGTCTTCATGAAGCAGTTTGCTAACACTGTTTTCGTGGAATCTGCAAAGTGATATTTGGGAGAGCTTTGAGGCCTATGGTGAAAAAGGAAATATCCTCAGATAGAAACCAGGAAGAAGCTTTCTGAGATACTGCTTTCTGATGTGCGAATTCTTCTCACAGAGTTATGCTTTCATTTCATGGAGCAGTCTGTTAAGACTGTTTCTGGAGAATTTATGAAGTGATATTTTGGATCACATTGAAACCTATGTTGACAAAGAGAATATCCTCAGATAAAAACTAGAAAGAAACTTTCTGAGAAACTTCTTTGCGATGTGTGAATTCGTCTCACAGAGTTACACATTTCCCTCAATGAGTCAGTGTGCTAACACGGTTTACATGGAATCCGTAAAGTGATATTTGGGGATGCATTGAGGCCTGTGGTGAAAAATGAAATATCCTCAGATAAACCTAGAAATAAGCTTTCTAAGCAACTTCTTTATGACGTGTGTATTCATCTAACAGAGTTACACCTTTCTCTCAATGAAGCAGTTTGCTATCATATTTTCGTGGAATCTGCAAAGTCATATTTGGGAGCGCTTTGAGGGCTATGGTGAAAAAGGAAATAGCCTCAGATAAAAAATAGAAAGATGCTTTCTGAGAAACTGCTTTCTGATACCTGAATTCATCTCACAGAGTTACACTTTTGTTTCATGGAGCAGTCTGTTAGCATTGTCTTTGGGAAACTTGAAAGGGATATTTTGGATCGCATTGTAGCCTACGCTGATTAAGGAAGTATCTTCAAATATAAACGAGAAAGAAGCATTCTGAGAAATGGATTTATGATGTGTGACTGCAACTCAGACAGTTACACTTTTCTTTTCATTGATCAGTTTGTTAACACTGTGTTCTTGAAATCTGCAATGGGATATTTCTTAGCTCAATGAAGCTTACAGTGACAAAGGAAATCTCCTCAGATAAAAACGAGAAAGAAGCTTTCTGAGAAACTACTTCGTGATGTGACAATGCATCTCTTAGAGTTACCCCTGTGTTTCAAGGAGCCGTTTGCTAGCACTGGTTTTGTGGAATCTGAGAAGTGATAATTTGGATCGCTATGAAGACTCTAGAAAGGAAATATCTTCAGACAAAAACCAGAATGAAGCTTTCTGAGAAACTGGTTTGAGATGTGTGAATTTATTTCGCAGTGACACCACTCTTCATGGAGGAGTTTGCTAGCACTGATTTTGTGGAATCTCAGAAGTGATATCTTGGATATCATTGAATCCCAGGGTGCAAAAGGAAATATCCTCAGATGAAAACTGCAGAGAAGCCTTCTGAGAAACTGCTTTGTTGTAGGTGAATTCAGCTCACAGAGTTACAGCCCTGTTTTCATTCAGAAGCTTATTAACAGTGTTTTCCCAGAATCTGCAATGAGACACATGGGGGCGCTTTGAGACCAGAAATAAACTCGGATGAAAATGAAGCTTTCTGAGAAACTGGTTTGTGATGCGTAAATTGAACTCACAGAGATACACCTGTCTTTCGTGGAGCTGCTTGATAGCCCTGTTTTTGTGGAATCTGAGAACTGATATTTCAGATCGCTTTGAAGACTCTACGGCAAAAGGAAATATCATCAGACAAACAACGGAAACAACCTTCTGAGAAACTGTTTTATGATCTGTGAATTCATCACACAGAGTTACACCATTCTTTCGTGGAAGAGTTTGCTAGCACTTTTTCTGTGGAATCTCAGCGGTGATATTTTGGATATCATTGAATCCCATGGTGAAAAATGAAATATCCTCAGAAAAAAGCTGGAGAGAAGCCTTCTCAGAGACTGCTTTGTGGTGTGTGAATTCATCTCACAGAGCTACACCTTTGTCTTCATGAAACAGTGTGATAACACTGTTTTTGTGGCATCCGCATAGTGATATTTGGGAGCACATTGAGGTCTACGGTGAAAAAGGAAATATTCTCAGATAAAAAGTGGAGAGAAGCCTTCTGAGAAACTGCATTGTGATGTGTGAATGCAAGTCACGGAGTTACACATTTCTTTTCATTGATCAACTTGCTAACACTCTTTTCTTGAAATCTGCAATGGGATATTTCTACATTTATACTGGGAAATGTAGAATAAACTTTATCTCTGTGAAGCAAATGCACATATCAGAGAGCAGTTTCTTGGAATGCTTCTTTCTGAGTGTTATTTGAGGATACTTCACTTTTATCCATAGGCTTCAATGCACTCTGAAATATCACTTTTTCGTTGTTACAGGAACAGTGTTCAAACACTGCCTTATGAGAAGAGAGGTATAACTCCCTGAGTGAAATGCACCCTTCACAAAGCAGTTTCTCTGAAAGCTTCTGTCCATTTTTTATCTCAAGACATTTCCTTTTTCACCATAGGCCTGAATGTGCTCCCGAATGTCCCTTCAATGATCTGTCCATGACGAAGCTCCCAAACTGTGTAATATAAAGAAAGTTTTAGCTATGTGAGATGAATAAACACATCTATCACAAAGCAGTTTCACAGAAAGCTTCTTTCCAATTTTTGTCTGAGGATATTACCTTTTATACCATAGTCTTGAATGTGTTCCTGAATGTCCATTCGCGGATCCACCAATTACAGAGTTTCCCAGCTGCATAATGTAAAGAAAGGTTTATCTATGAGACATGTATAAATATATTTATCACAAAGCAGTCTCAATGAAAGCTTCTTTCAAGTTTTTATCTCAAGGTATTTCCTTTTTCACCATAGTCCTGAATGTGCTCCCAAATATCCATTTGCGGATCCGTCCATGATGGAGTTTCCAGGCTGTGTAATGTAAAGAAAGCTTTAGCTATGTGAGATGAATAAACATAGCAAAGAGCAGATTCACAGAGCTTCTTTCCAGTGTTTATCCAAAGATATTTCCTTTTTCACCATAGTCCCGAATGTGCACCCGAAAGTCCCTTCGCGGATCCATGCATGACAGAGTTTCCAAGCTACATAATGTGAAGAAAGCTTTATCTATGTGAGATGAATTCACATATCACAAAGTAGTTTCTCAGAAAGTTTCTTTCTAGTTTTTATCTGAAGTATTTCCTTTTTCAACGTAGGACTCAATGTGCTTCCTAATACAACTTGGTCGATTCCACGAAAGCGGTGTTAGCAAACTGCTTCTTGGAGGAAAGGGTGTAACTCTGTGAGATGAATACACACACCACAAAGCAGTTTCTCAAAAAGCTTCTTTCTAGTTTTTATCTCATGATATTTCCTTTGTCACCTTAAGCTTCATGGCACTGAGAAATATCCCATTGCAGATTTCAAGAAAACAGTGTTAGCAAGTTGATCAACGAAAAGAAATGAGTAACTCTGTGACTTGCATTCACACACCACAATGCAGTTTCTCAGAAGGCTTCTTTCCACGTTTTATCTGAGAATATTTCCTTTTTCACCGTAGACCTCAATGCGCTCCCAAATATCACTATGCGCATACCATGAAAAAAGTGTTAGTAAACTGCTTCATGAAGACAAAGGTGTAGTTCTGTGAGATGAATTCACACACCACAAAGCAATTTCTGAGAAGGCTTCTCTCCAGGTTTTATCTGAGGATATTTCATTTTTCACCATGGGATTCAATGAGATCCAAAATATCACCTCTGAGATTCCACAGCAAAAGTGCTAGCAAATGCCTACATGAAAGAGTGGTGTAAGTCTGTGAGATGAATTCACACATCATAAAGCAGTTTCTCAGAAAGCTTCTTTCTGGTTTTTGCCTGAGGATTTTTCCTTGGTCCGTAAAGTCTTCATAGCTATCCAAAATATCAATTCTCAGATTCCGCAAAAACAGTGCTAGCAAACGGCTCCATGAAATACAGATGTAACTCTGTGAGATGAATTCACACATCAGAAAGTAGTTTCTCAGAAAGCTTCATTCTGGTTTTTATCTGAGGATACTTCCTTTGGCCGTAGAGTCTTCAGCGATATGAAATATCAGTTCTCAGATTCCACAAAAACAGTGCTATCAAACAGCTCCATGAAAGACAGGTGTATCTCTGGGAGTTGAATTCACACATCACAAAGCATTTTCTCAGAAAGTTTCCTTCCTCTTTCATCTGAGTTTATTTCTGGTCTCAAAGCACCCCGTGTGTCTCATTGCAGATTCTGGGAAAACACTGTTAGCAAGCATTTCAATGAAAACAATGCTGTAACTCTGTGAGCTGAATTCACCTACAACAAAGCAGTTTCTCAGAAGACTTCTCTGCAGTTTTTATCTGAGGATATTTCCTTTTCACCCTGGGATTCAATGATATCCAAGATATCACTTCTGAGATTCCACAAAATCAGTGCTAGCAAACTCCTCCATGAAAGAGTGGTTAAACAGTGAAATGAATTCACACATCTCAAACCAGTTTCTCAGAAACCTTTATTCTGGTTTTTATCTGAGGATATTTCCTTTGTGCATAGAGTCATCACAGCGATTAAATTATCACTTCTCAGATTCCACAAAAACAGTGCTAACAAATGGCTCTTCGAAATATAGGTATAACTCTAAGAGATGCATTGTCACATCATGAAGCAGTTTCTCAGAAAGCTTCTTTCTCGTTTTTATCTGAGGAGATTTCCTTTGTCACCTTAAGCTTCATTGAGCTAAGAAATATCCCATGGCAGATTTCAAGAACACAGTGTTAACAAACTGATCAACGAAAAGAAAAGTGTAACTGTCTGAGTTGCAGTCACACATCACAATGCAGTTTCTCAGAACGCTTTCTTCTCGTTTTTATTTGCAGATACTTCCTTTGTCAGCGTAGGCTTCAATGCGATCCAAAATATCCCTTTCAGATTCCCCAAAACAATGGTAAGAGACTGCTCCATGAATCAAAGTGTAACTCTGTGAGATGAATTCAGATGTCAGAAAGCAGTTTCTCAGAAAGTGTCTTTCTAGATTTTATCTGAGGATATTTCCTTTTTCACCATAGCCCTCAATTCCTTCCCAAATATCACTGCAGAATCCATGGAAACATGTTAGCAAACTGCTTCATTGAGAGAAAGGTGTAACTCTGTGAGATGAATTCACACATCACCAAGAAGTTTCTCAGAGAGCTTCTCTGTAGTTTTTATCTGAGGAGATTTCTTTGTCAACATAGGTTTCAATGTGATCCAAAATATCGCATCACAAATTCCCCAGAAACAATGGTAACAGACTACTCCATGAAGTGAAATTTTAAATCTGTGAGATGAATTCACACATCATAAAGCAATTTCTCAGAAAGCTTCTTTCTAGTTTTTATCTGAGGATATTTCCTTTTTAACCATAGGCCTCAATGCATTCCCAAATATCACTTTGCAGATTCCACAAAACTGTGTTGGCAAACTACTTCACTGAGAGAAAGGTGTAACACTGTGAGAGGAATTCACACATCACAAAGAAGTTTCTCAGAAAGCTTCTTTCTAGTTTTTATCTGAGGATATTTCCTTTTTAACCATAGGCCTCAAAGCGTTCCCAAATATCACTTTGCAGGTTCCATGAAAACAGTGTTAGCAAACTGCTTCATGAAGAGAAATGTGTAACTCTGTGAGATGAATTCACACGTCACAGAGAAGTTTCTCAGAAAGCTTCTTTCTCATTTTTGTTTGAGGGTATTTACTTTGTCAGCGTAGGCTTCAATGCGATCTAAAATATTCCTTCTCAGATTCCCCAAAAACAGTGGTAACAGACTGCTCCATGAAACGGAAGTGTACCTCTGTGAGAAGAATTCGCACATCAAAAAGCAGTTTCTCAGAAAGCTTCTTTCCGGTTTTTATCTGAGAATATTTCCTTTCTCACCATAGGCCTCAAAGCTCTCCCAAATATCAGTTTGCAGATTCCACAAAAACAGTGTTAGGAAACTGCTTCATGAAGAGAAATGTGTAAGTCTCTGAGATCAATTCACACGACACAAAGAAGTTTCTCAGAAAGCTTCTTTCTTGTTTTTATTTGAGGATATTTCCTTTGTCAGCGTAGGCTTCAATGCAATCCAACATATCCCTTCTCAGATTCCCCTAAATCAGTGGTAACAGATTGCTCCCTGAAGTGACATTTTAACTCTGTGAGATGAATTCACACATCATAAAGCAGTTTCTCAGAAAGCTTCTTTCTAATTTTTGTCTGAGGATATTTCCTTTTCCATCTTAGGCCTCAATGCATTCCCAAATACCACTTTACGGATTCCACTACTGTGTTAGCAAACTACTGCATGAAGAGAAAGGTTTACCTCGGTGAGATGAATTCACACATCACAAAGTAGTTTCTCAGAAAGCTTCTTTCTAGTTTCTATGTGAGGATATTTCCTTTTTCACCGTAGGCCTCAATGAACTCCCAAATACAATTTGGCAGATTCCACGAAAACGATGTTACCAAACTGCTTCATGGATATATTGGAGCGCATTGAGGCATATGGTAGAAAAGTAAATATCCTCAGATAAAAACAAAAAGAAACTTTCTGAGAAACTTATTTGTGATGTGTGAATTCATCCCACAGAGATAAACTTTTCCCTTCATGAAGCAGTTTGCTAACACAATTTTCATGGAATTCGTAAAGTGATATTTGGGAACTCATTGAGGCCTATGGTGAAAAAGGAAATATACCAAGATAAAAACTAGAAAGAAGCTTTCTGAGAAACTGCTTTATGATGTGTGAATTCATCTCACAGAGTTAAAATTTCACTTCATGGAGCAGTCTGTTACCACTGTTTCTGATGCATTTATGATGATATATTTTGTATCACATTGAAATCTTTATTGACAAAGGAAATATCCTCAGATAAAAACTAGAAATTCTTTATATAAGGAAAGTTTTATCTATGTGAGTTGAATAATATATCACAAAGCAGTTTCACAGAAAGCTTGTTTCCAGTTATTGTCTGAGGATATTTTCTTTTTCACCATAGGCATCCATATACTTCCGAATGTCCCTTGGTGTCTTTTTCTCCAAAAGGGATTCTCCAATCCTCTATGAGAAGAAAAGTATAACTCTGTGAGTGGAATGCACATTTCACAAATCAGCTCCTCAGAAATCTTCTCTCCAGTTTCTATCTGAAATTATTTCTGTTTTCCCCATAATCCTCAAAGAGCTCCCGAATATCCCTTCACAGACTAAACAAAAACAGTGTTAGAATACTGCTCAATGAAAAGAGAAGCTTAACAGTGCGAGTGGAATTCACACGACACAGAGAAGTTTCACAAAAAGCTTCCTTCTGGTTTTTATCTGAGGGTATTTCTTTTTCAGCATATTCTGAAGAGTATTCCCAAATGTCCTTTCTCAGGTTCCACAAAAACAGTGATTTCAAACTGCTCAATCAAAGAACGATTTAACTCTATGAGATGAATACAAACATCACAAAGCGGTTGCTCAGAAATCTTCTCTCCAGTTTTCAATGGAAGACATTTCCTTGCTCACACCTGGCCTCCGGACAACACTTAATATACCTTCCAGATTCCTCAAAGACAAAGTTTCCAAACTGGGCAATGTAGAGAAAGCTTTACCACTTTGAGATGAATGCACATATCACAGAGCAGTTTCTTGGAACGCTTCTTTCTGGGTTTTATTTGAGGATATTTCACTTTTCACCATAGTCTTCAAGGCGCTCCGAAATATCACTTTTTCCATTTTACACGAACAGGGTTCAAACACTGCCTTATGAGAAAAGAGGTAAAACTCCCTGAGTGGAGTGCATACATCACAAAGCAGATTCTCAGAAAGCTTCATTCCAGTTTTTATCTGAAGATATTTCCTTTTTCACCATAGGCCTGAATGTGATCCCGAATATCCCTTCACAGATCCGTCCATGACAGAGTGTTCTGGCTGCGTAATGTAAAGAAAGCTTTACCTATATGAGGTGAATATACATAGCAAAAAGCAGATTCACAGAAACTTCATTCCAGTTTTTATCTGAAGATATTTACTTTTTCACCAGAGTCCTGAATGTACTCCTGAATGTCCCTTCGTGGATCCGTCCATGACAGGGTTTCCAAGCTGTGTAATGTAAAGAGGGCTTTACCTATGTGAGATGAATACACATATCACAGCGCAGTTTCACAGAAAGCTTCTATCCAGTTTTTGTCTGAGGCTATTTCCCTTTGCACCATAGGCATCAATATGCTCCCGAATATCCCTTGGTACCTTTTTCCCCAAAAGGCTTTCCCCAACGCTGTATGAGAAGAGAAGTATCACACTGTGAGTGGAATGCAAACGTCACAAAGCAGCTCCTCGGAAAGCTTCTCTCCAGTTTCTATCTGAACATATTTCCTTTTTCACCGCAAGCCTCAAAGCGTTCCCGAATATCCCTTCACAGGCTAAACATAAACAGTGTTAGGAAACTTCTCAATGAAAAGAGAAGCTGAACTGAGTGAAAGGAATTCACACAAAACATAGTAGTTTCACAGAAAGCTTCCTTTTGGTCTTTATCTGAACGTATTTCTTTTTTCTGCATATTCTAAAGAGCCTTCCTAAATGTCCTTTCTGAGGTTCCACAGCAGCAGTGATTTCAAACTGCTCAATCCAAAGAATGATTTAATTCTATGAGATGAATACAAAGATCACAAAGCAGTTGCTCAGAAAACTTCTCTCCAGTTTTCAACGGAAGACATTTCCTTGCTCACCACAGGCCTAAGTGCGCCACTTAATATCCCTTCGCAGATTCCTCAAAGACAGAGTTTCCAAATTAGGCAACGTTGAGTAAGCTTTATCTCTGTGAAATGAATGTACATATCAGAGAGCATTTTCTTGAAATGTTTCTTTCTGGGTTTTCTTTGAGGATATTTCACTTTTCACCACAGTCTTCAATGTGCTCCGAAATATCACTTTTTGGGTTTTACAGGAAAAGTGTTAAAACACTGCCTTATGAGTAAAGAGGTACAACTCCCAGAGTGGAATGCACACATCACAAAGCAGTTTCTCAGAAAACTTCTCGCCAGTTTTTATCTCAAGATATTTCCTTTTTCACCATAGTCCTGAATGTGTTCCCGAATGTTCCTTCATGGATCCATCCATGACAGAGTTTTCAAGCTGTGTCATGTAAAGAAAGCTTTATCTATGTGAGATGAATAAACATAGCAAAATGCAGATTCACAGAAATCTTCTTTCAGTTTTTATCTGAAGATATTTCTTTTTTCACCATAGTCCTGAATGTGCTCCCAAATGTCCCTTCGTGGATCCGTCCATAACAGGGTTTCCAAGCTGTGTAATGTAAAGAAACCTTTACCTATGTGAGATGAATACACATATCACAGTGCAGTTTCGCATAAAGCTTCTATTCAGTTTTTGTCTGAGGCTATTTCCCTTTGCACCATAGACATCAATATGCTCCCGAATATCCCTTCGTGGATCCGTATATAACAGAGTTTCCAAGCTGCGTAATGTAAAGAAAGCTTTATCTATGTGACATGAAAACACATATCACAGAGTAGTTTCACAGAAAGCTTCCTTCCAGTTTTTGTCTGATGATATTTCCCTTTTCACCATAGCCACCCATATACTCCCGAATGTCCCTTGGTAGCTTTTTTTTCAAAAAGGGATTCTCCAAACCTCCATCAGATGAAAGGTATAACTCTGTGAGTGGAATGCACACGTCACAAAGCAGTTCCGTGGAAAGCTTCTCTCCAGTTTCTATCTGAACGTATTTCCTTTTTTACCATAAGCCTCAAAGCACTTCCAAATATCCCTTCGCAGACTAAACACAGTGTTAGAATACTACACAAAGAAAAGAGAAGCTGAACTGTGAGAGTGGAATTCCCACGACACAGAGCAGTTTCCCAGAAAGCTTCCTTCTGGTTTTTATCTGAGGGTATTTCTTTTACAGCATATTTGAAAGACCGTTCCCAAATGTCCTTTCTCAGGTTACACAGAAACAGTGATTTCAAACTGTTCAATCCAAAGAATGATATAACTCTAGAAGATGAATACACACATCACAAAGCAGTTGCTTAGAAAGCCTCTCTGCAGTTTTCAACGGGAGACATTTCCTTGCTCAACAAAGGCCACCGGGCACCACTTAATATCTCTTCACAGATTCCTCAAAGACAGAGTTTCCAAACTGGGCAATATAGAGTAAACTTTAACTCTGTGAAATGAATACACATATCAGAGAACAGTTTCTTGGAACGCTTCTTTCTGGGTTTTATTTGAGGATATTTCACTTTCATCATAGTCTTCAATGCGCTCCGAATTATTACTTTTTCGGTTTTACAGGAACAGAGTTCAAACACTGCATTATGAGAAAAGACGTATAACTCCCTGAGTGGAATGCACTCATTGCAAAGCAGTTTCTCAGAAAGCTTCTCTCCAGTTTTTATCTGAAGATATTTCCATTTTCGCCATAGTCCTGAAACTGCTCCCGAATGTCCCTTCGTGAATCCGTCCATGATGGAATTTCCAAACTGCATAATATAAAGAGAGTTTTATCTATGTGAGATGACTAAACATATCTATAACAAAGCACTTTCACAGAAAGTTTCTTTACAGTTTTTGTCTGAGGATATTTCCTTTTTCACCATATCCATCCATATACTCCCCAATGTCCCTTGGTAGCTTTTTCTCCAAAAAGGATTCCCCAATCCTCTATGAGAAGAAAGGTATAACTCTGTGAGTGGAATGCACATGTCACAAATCAGCTCCTGGAAAGCTTCTCTTCAGTTTCTATCTGAGGATATTTCCGTTTTCACAATAAGCCTGAAAGCACTCCTGAATATCCCTTCGCAGACTAAACAAAAACAGTGTTAGAATACTGCTCAATGAAAAGAGAAGCTTAACTGTGTGAGGTGAATTCACATGACACAAAACAGTTTCACAGAAATCTTCCTTTTGGTTTTATCTGAGGGTATTTCTTTTTCAGCATAGTCTGAAGAGCGTTACAAAATGTCCCTTCTCAGGTTCCTCAGAAACAGTGATTTCAAACTGCTCGATTCAAAGAATGATTTAACTCTATGAGATGAATACACACATCACAAAGCTGTTGTTCAGAAATCTTCTCTCCAGTTTTCAACGGAAGACATTTCCTTGCTCACCACATTCCTCCGAGAACCACTTAATATCCCTTCGCAGATTCCTCAAAGACAGAGTTTCCAAACTGGGCAACATAGAGTCAGTTTTAACTCAGGGAAATGAAAGCACATATCAGAAAGCAGTTTCCTGGAACGCTTCTTTCTGGGTTTTATTTCGAGATATTTCACTTTTCGCCATAGTCTTCAATGTGCTCTGAAATATCACCATTTCGGCTTTACAGGAACAGTGTTCAAACACTGCCTTATGAGAAAAGACGTATAACTCCCTGAGTGGAATGCACACATCGCAAAGCAGTTTCTCAGAAATCTTCTCTGCAGTTTTTATCTAAAGATATTTCCTTTTTCACCATAGATCTGAATGTGTTCCTGAATGTCCCGTCGCGGATCCATCCATGACGGAGTTTACAAATGGCGTAATATAAAGAAAGTTTTATCTCTGTGAGATGAATCAAGATATCTATCACAAAGCAGTTTCACAGAACGTTTCTTTCCAGTTTTTGTCTGAGGATATTTCCTTTTCACCATTGCCGTCCATGTACTCCCGAATGTCCCTTGGTAGCCTTTTCTCCAAAAGGGATTCCCCAATCCTCTATGAGAAGAAAGGTATAACTCTGTGAGTGCAATGCACATATCACAAAGCAGCTCCTCAGAAGCGTCTCTCCAGCTTCTATTTGAAGATATTTCCTTTTTCACCATAAGCCTCAAAGTGCTCCCGAATATCCCTTCGTAGACTAAACAAAAATAGTGTTAGGATACTGCTCAATGAAAGGAGAAGCTTAACTGTGCGAGTGGAATTCACACGACACAGAGCAGTTTCACAGAAAGCTTCCTTCTGTTTTTTATCTGAGGGTATTTCTTTTTCATCATATTCTAAAGAGCGTTCCCAAACGTCCTACCTCAGATTCCACAGACACAGTGATTTCAAACTACTAAATCCAAAGAATGGTTTAATTCTATGAGATGAATACACACATCACAAAGCAATTGCTCAGAAAGCTTATCTCCAGTTTTCAACGGAAGACATTTCCTTGCTCACCACAGGCCTCTGGGCGCCACTTATTATCCCTTCACAGATTCCTCAAAGACAGAGTTTCCAAAATGGGCAACGTAGAGTAAGCTTTAACTCTGTGAAATGAATGCACATATCAGAGAGCAGTTTATTGGAACGTTTCTTTCTGGATTTTATTTTAGGACATATTGCTTTTCTCCACAGTCTTCAATGCACTCCGAAATATAATTTTTTCAATTTTACAGGAACAATGTTCAAACACTGTCTTACGAGAAAAGAGTTAAAACTCCCTAAGAGGAATGCACACATCACAAAGCAGTTTCTCAGAAACCTTCTCTACAGTTTTTATCTCAAGGTATTTCCTTTTTCACCATAAGCCCGAATGTGCTCCCAAATGTCCGTTCGCGGATCCGTCCATGATGGAGTTTTGAAAGTGTGTAACATAAAGAAACTTTATTTTTGTGAGATGAATTATCATATATATCACAAAGCTGTTTCAGAGAAAGCTTCTTTCCTGTATTTGTCTGAGGATATTTCCTTTTCCACCTTAGCCGTCCATATGGTGAATATCCCTTGGTAACTTTTCCTCCAAAAGGGATTTCCCAGTACTCCATGAGAAGAAAGCTATAACCCTGTGAGTGGAAAGCACAGGTCAGAAAGCTTCTTTCTGGTTTTTATCAGAGGGTATTTCTTTTTCAGCATATTCTAAAGAGCGTTCCCAAGTGTCCTTTCTCAGATTCCACAGAAACAGTGATCTCAACTGCAAAATCCAAAGAATGATTTAACTCTATGAGATGAATACCCAAATCATGAAGCGGTTGCTCAGAAAGTTGCTCTCCAGTTTTCAACGGAAGACATTTCGGTGCTCACCACAGGCCTCTGGGAGCCACCTAATATCCTTTCGCGGATTCCTCAAAGACAGAGTTTCCAAACTGGGCAAAGTAGAGTAAGCTTTAACTCTGTGAAATGAATGTATGTATCAGAGAACAGTTTCTTGGAACACTTCTTTCTGGGTTTTATTGAGGCTATTTCACTTGTCGCCATAGTCTTCAATGTGCTCCAAAATATCACTTTTTCGGTTTTACGGGAACAGTGTTCAAAGCAATGACTTATGAGAAAAGAGATATAACTCCCTGCGAGGAATGCACACACCACAAAGCAGTTTCTCAGAAAGCATCTCTCCATTATTTATCGGAAGATATTTCCATTTTCACCATCATCCTGACTGGGCTCCTGAATGTCCCTTCGCGAGTTCCTCCATGACAGAGTTTCCAAGCTACGTAAGATAAAGCAAGATTTATCTATGTAAGATGAATAAACATAGCAAAAAGCAGATTCACAGAAAGCTTCTTTCCAGTTTTTATCTGAAGATATTTCCTTTTTCACCATAATCCTAAATGCGCTCCAGAATGTTCCTTCGAAGATCCGTCAATGACAGAGTTTCCAAGCTGCGTAATGGAAAGGAAGCTTTATCTATGTGAGATGAATACACATATTACAGAGCAGTTTCACAGAAAGCTTCTTTCCAGTTTTTGTCTGAGGCTATTTTGCTTTTCACCATAGGCGTCAATATGCTGAAGAAAACATCCCTTGGTACCTTTTTCTCCAAAAGGGTTTCCCCGATGCTGTATGAGAAGGGAAGTATAACACTGTGAATGGAATGCACACGTCACAAAGCAGTTCCTCGGAAAGCTTCTCTCCAGTTTCCATCTGAACATATTTTCTTTTTCACTGTGAGCCTCAAAGTACTCCCGAATATCCCTTCTCAATCTAAACATAAACAGTGTTAGAAAACTGCTCAAGCAAAAAAGAAGCTTAACTGAGTGACAGGAATACACACGACACATAGTAATTTCACAGAAAGTTTCCTTCTGGTTTTTATCTGAGGATATTTCTTTCTCCATATTCTATAGAGCATCCCCAAATATCCTTCCTAAGATTCCACAGAAGTAGTGATTTCAAACTCCTCAATCCAAAGAATACTTTAACTCTATTAGATGAATACACACATCACAAAGCAGTTGCTCAGAAAGCTTCTCTCCAATTTTCATTGGAAAACATTTCCTTGCTCACCACAGTCCTCCAGGCGCCACTTAATATCCCTTCTCAGATTCCTCAAAGACAGAGTTTCCAAACTGGGCAATGTAGATTAAGCTTTATCTCTGTGTAATGAATGCACATATCAGAGAGCAGTTTCTTGGAACGCTTCTTTCTGGGTTTTACTTGAGGATAATTCACTTTTCGCCATAGTCTTCAATGAGCTCCAAAATGTCACTTTTTCGATTTTCCAGGAGCCGTGTTCAAACATTGCCTTGTAAGAAAAGAAGTACAACTCCCAGAGTGGAATGCCCACATCACAAAGCAGTTTTTCAGAAAGCTTCTCTCCAGTTTTTACCTCAAGATATTTCCTTTTCCACCATAGGCTTGAATGTGCTCCCAAATGTCCCTTCGCGGATCCGTTCATGATGCAGTTTTCAAACTGGATAATATAAAGAAAGTTTTATCTATGTGAGATGAATAAACATATCTCTCAGAAAGCAGGTTCACAGAAAGCTTCTTTCTAGTTTTTGTCTGAGGATATTTCCTTTTTCTCCATAGTCGTCCATATACACCTGAATGTTCCTTGGTAGCTTTTTCTCCAGAAGGGATTCCCCAGTCCCCTGTGAGAAGAGAGGTATAACTCTGTGAGTGGAATGCACACGTCACAAATCAGCTGCTCGCAAAGCTTCTCTCCAGTTTCTATCTGAGCATATTTCCTTTTTCACCAAAAGCCTCAAAGCGCTCCCGAATATTCCTGCACAGACTAAACAAAAACAGTGTTAGACTACTGCTCAATGAAAAGAGAAGCTTAACTGTGGGACTGGAATTCACACGACACAGGGCAGTTTCACAGAAATCTTCCTTCGGGTTTTTATCTGAGGGTATTTCTTCTTTAGCATATTCTAAAGAACTTTCCCAAATGTCCCTCCTCAGGTTCCACAGAAACAGTGATTTCAAACTGCTCAATCCAATGAATGATTTAACTCTATGAGATGAATATACACATCACACAGCAGTTGCTCAGAAAGCTTGTCTCCAGTTTTCAATGGAAGACATTTCCTTGCTCAAAACAGGCCTCCGGGCGCCACTTAATATCCCTTTGCATATTCCTAAGAGACAGAGTTGCCAAACTGGGCAATGTAGAGCATGCTTTAATTAGGTAAAATGTATGCACATATCAGAGAGCACTTTCTTGGAACGCTTCTTTCTGGGTTTTATTTGAGGATATTTCACTTTTAGCCATAGTCTTCAATGCGCTCCAAAATATCACTTTTTTGGTTTTACAGGAACAGTGTTCAAACACTGCCTTATGAGAAAAGAGGTGTAACTCCCTGAGTGGAATGTACACATCACAAAGCAGTTTCTCAGAAAGCTTCTCTCCAGTTTTTATCTGAAGATATTTCCATTTTCGCCATAGTACTGAATGTGCTCCCGCATGTCCCTTCGCGAATCCCTTCATGACGGAGTTTCCAAGCTGCATAATGTAAAGAAAGTTATATCTATGTGAGATGAATAAACATAGCAAAAAGCAGATTCACAGATCTTCTTTCCAGTTTTTATCTGAAGATATTTCCTTATCACCATAGTCCTGAATGTGCTCCCGAATGTCCCTTCGCGAATTCCTCCATGACAGAGTTTCCAAGCTGCATAATGTAAAGAAAGCTTTATCTATGTGAGATGAATACACACAGCACAGAGCCGCTTCACAGAAAGCTTCTTTCCAGTTTTTGTCTGAGGCTATATCCCTTGTCAACATAGGCGTCACTATGCTCTGGGATATCCCTTGGTACTTTTTTCTCCAAAAGGATTTCCTGGATGCTGTATGAGAAGAGATGTATAACACTGTGAATGGAATGCACATGTCACAAAGCAGTACCTCGGAGAGCTTCTCTTCAGTTTCTATCTGAATATATTTCCTTTTTCACCCTAAGCCTCAAAGCGTTCCCGAATATCCCTTCGCACCCTCGGCATAAACAGTGTTAGAAAACTGCTCAATGGAAAGACATGCTTAACTGAGTGAGGGGAATTCTCACGACACACAGCAGTTTCACAGAAAGCTTCCTTCTGGTTTTTATCTGACGATATTTCTTTCTCCATATTCTAAAGAGCATTCCCAAATGTCCTTCTTCAGATTCCACAGAAGCAGTGAATTCAAACTGCTCAATCTAAAGAGTGGTTTAACTCTATGAGATGAAAACACACATCACAAAGCAGTTACTCAGAAAGCTTCTCTCCAGTTTTCGTCGAAAGACATTTCCTTGCGCACCACAGGTCTCCGGGCGCCACTTAATATCCCTTCGCAGATTCCTCAAAGACAGTTTCCGAACTGGTCAATGTAGAGTAAGCTCTAACTCTGTGAAACGAATGCACATATCAGAGAGCAGTTTCTTGGAACGCATCTTTCTGAGTTTTATTAGAGGACATTTCAATTTTTACCGTAGTCTTCAATGTGATCCTAAATATCACATTTTCGGTTTTACCAGAACAGTGTTCAAACACTGCATTATGAGAAAAGTGGTATAACTCCCTGAGTGGAATGGACACATCACAAAGCAGTTTCTCAGAAAGCTTCTCTCCAGTTTCTATCTGAAGATATTTTCTTTTTCACCGTAGGCCTGCATGTGCTCCCGAAAGTCCCTTTGTGGATCCGTCCATGATGGACTTTACAAACTGCATAATATAAAGAAAGTTTTATCTATGTGAGATGAATAAATATATCTATCACAAAGTAGTTTCACAGAAGCTTCATTCCACTTTTTGTCTGAGGATATTTTCTTTTTCACCATGGCCGTCCATATGGTGAATGTGCCTTGGTAGCTTTTTCTCGAAAAGGAATTCCCCAATCCTCTAAGAGAAGAAAGGTATAACTCTGTGAGAGGAATGCACACGTCACAAAGCAGCTCCTCGGAAAGCTTCTCTCCAGTTTCTATCTGAAGATATTTCCGATTTAACCATAAGCCTCAAAACGCTCCTGAATATTCCATCACAGGTTAAACAAAAACAGTGTTAGAATACTGCTTAATGAAAAGAGAACCTGAACTGTGCGAGTGGAATTCGCACGACACAGAGTAGTCTTACAGAAATCTTCCTTCTGGTTTTTACCTGAGGATATTTCTTTTTCAGCATAATCTAAAGAGCATTCCAAAATGTCCTTTCTCAGGTTCCACAGAAATGTTGATTTCAAACGGCTCAATCCAAAGAATGATTTAACTCTATGAGATGAATACACACATCACAAAGCAATTGCTCAGAAAGCTTCTCTCCAGTTTTCAATGGAAGACATTTCCTTGCTCACCACAGGCCTCCGGGCACCACGTAACATCCCTTCGCAGTTACCTCAAAGACAGTTTCCAAACTGGGCACTGTAGATTATGCTTTAACTCTGTAAAATGAATGGTCATATCAGAGAGTAGTTTCTTGGAATGCTTCTTTCTGGGTTTTATTTGAGGATATTTCACTTTTCACCATAGTGTTCAATGTCCTCTGAAATATCACTTTTTCGGTTTTACAGGAACAGTGTTCAAACACTACCTTATGAGAAAAGAGGTATAAACCCCTGAGTGGAATGCACACATCACAGTGTAGTTTTTCAGAAAGTTTCTCTCCGGTTTTTATCTGAAGATATTTCCTTTTTCACCATAGGCCTGCATGTGCTCCCGAATGTCCCTTTGCAGATCCATCCATGATGGAGTTTCCAAAATGCGCAATGTAAAGAAAGCTTTATCAATGTGACATGAATACACACAGAACAGAGCAGTTTCACAGAAATCGTCTTTCCAGTTTTTGTCTAAGACTATTTCTCTTTTCACCACAGGCGACAAAATGCCCCCAAATATCCCCTGGTCCCTTTTTCTCCAAAAGGGTTTCTAAGATGCTGTATGAGAAGAGAGCTATAACAGTGTGGGGGAATGCACACATCACAAAGCTGTTGCTCAGAAACTTCCCTCCCGTTTACAACAGAAGACATTTCCTGGCTCATCACAGGCCTTAAAGTGCTCCCGAATATCTCTTCACAGACTAAGCACAGTGTTAGATTGTTGATCAATGAAAAGAGAAGCTGAACTGTGTGAGTGAACCTCACACGACACAAAGCAGTTTCAGAGAAAGCTTCCTTCTGGTTTTTATCTGAGGGTATTTCTTCTTTAGTATATTCTTAAGAGCGTTCCCAAATGTCCTTTCTCAGTTTCCACAGAAAGAGTGATTTCAAACTGCTCAATCCAAAGAATGATTTAACTCTAAGAGATGAATACACACATTACAAAGCAGGTGCTCAGAAAGCTTCTCTCTGGTTTTTATCTGAAGATATTTTGTTTTTCACCATAGGCCTGAATGTGCTCCTGAATATCCCTTCACGGATCCAATCCATGACGGAGTTTCCTAACTGCATAATATAAAGAAAGTTTTAACTATGTCAGACGAATAAACATACCTATCACAAAGCAGTTTCACAGAAAGCTTCTTTCCAGTTTTTGTCTGAGGATATTTCCTTTTTCACCATAGATGTCCATATACTCCCGAATGTGCCTTGGTAGCTTTTTCTCGAAAAGCGAATCCCCAATCTTCTATGAGAAGAAACGTATAACACTGTGAGTGGAATGCACACGTCACAAATCAGTTCCTCAGAAAGCTTGTCTCCAGTTTCTATCTGAAGATATTTACATTTTCACCATAAGCCTCAAAGTGCTCACGAATATCCCTTTGCAGACTAAACAAAAACAGTGTTAGAATACTGCTCAAGGAAAAGAGAAGTTGAACTGTGTTAGTGGAATTCACGCAACATAGAGCAGTTTCACAGAAAGCTTCCTTCTGGTTCCTATCTGAGGGTATTTCCTTTTCAGCATAATCTAAAGAGCATTCCCAAATGCCCTTTCTCAGGTTCCACAGAATTTCAAACTGCTCAATCCAAAGAATGATTTAACTCTATGAGATGAACACACACATCTCAAAGCAGTTGCTCAGAAAGCTTCTCTCCAGTTTTTATCTGAAAATATTTCCTTTTTCACCCTAGTCCTGAATGTGCTCCCGAATGTCCCTTCACAGATCTGTCCATGACAGAGTTATCAAGCTGCGTTATGCAAAGAAACCTTTATCTATGTGAGATGAACACACATAGCACAGAGCAATTTCACAGAAAGCTTCTTTCCAGTTTTTGTCTAAGTCTATTTCCCTATTCACCATAGGCGTCAATATGCCCCTGATTATGACTTAGTACATATTTCTCCAAATGGTTTCCCCGATGCTGAATGAGAAGGGAGGTATAACACTTTGAGTGGAATGCACACGTCCCAAAGCCGTTCCTCGGAAAGCTTGCCACCAGTTTCTAACTGAACATATTTTCTTTTTCACCGTAAGCCTCAGAGTGCTCTGAAATATCACTTCACATGCTAAACATAAACAGTGTTAGAAAACTGCTCAATGAAAAGAGAAGGTGACCTGTGCGAATGGAATTTACATGACACAGAGCAGTTTCACAGAAAGCTTCCTTCTGGTTTTTATCTGAGGGTATTTCTTCTTCAGCATATTCTAAAGAGTGTTCCAAATGTACTTTATCACATTCCACAGAAACAGTGATTTCAAACTGCTCAATTCAAAGAATGATTTAAATCCATGCGATGAATACACACATCACAAAGCAGTTCCTTAAAAGCTTCTCTCCAGTTAGCATCGGAAGACATTTCCTTGCTCACCACAGGCCTCCGGGCGCCACTTAATATCCCTTCACAGATTCCTCAAAGACAGAGTTTCCAAACTGGGTGACGTAGGGTATGCTTTTACTCTGTGAAATGAATGCGAATGTCAGACAGCAGTTCCTTGGAATGCTTCTTTCTGAGTTTTATTTGAGGATATTTCACTTTTGCCACAGTCTTCAATGCGCTCCGAAATATCATTTTTTCAGTTTTACAGTAACAGTGTTCAAACACTACCTTATGAGAAAAGAGTGGAATGCAACCATCACAAAGCAGTTTCTCAGAAAGCTTCCCTCCAGTTTTTATCTGAACATATTTCCTTTTTCACCATAGGCCTGAATGTGATCCTGAATATCCCTTCATGGATCCATCCTTGACGGATTTACCAGGCTGTGTAACGTAAAGAAAGCTTTATCTATGTGAGATGAATAAACATAGCAAAAAGCAGATTCACAGAAAACTTCTTTCCAGTTTTTATCTAAAGATATTTCCTTTTTCACCATAATCCTGAATGTGCTCCAGAATGTCCCATCACGGATCCGTCCATGATAGAGTTTCTAAGCTGTGTAACGTAAAGAAAGCTTTATCTACATGAGATTAATACACATAGCACAGAACACTTTCACAGAAAGCGTCTTCCAAGTTTTTGTCTGAGGCTATTTCCCTTTTCACCATAGTCATCAATATGCTCCCGGATATCCCTTGGTACCTTTTTCTCCAAAAGGGTTTCCCCGATGATGTGTGAGAAGAGCTATAACACTGTGAGTGGAATGTACACGTCATGAAGCAGTACCTCAGAAAGCTTCTCTCGTTTCTATATGAACATATTTCCTTTCTCAAAATAGGCCTCAAAGCGCTCCCAAATATCCCTTCGCACGCTAAACATAAACAGTGTTAGAAAAGTGCTCAATGAAAAGAGAAGCTTATCTGAGTGAGATGAATTCACATGACACATAGCAGTTCCACAGAAAGCTTCCTTCTATTTTTCATCTGAGGATATTTCTTTTTCCATAATTTAAAGAGTGTTCTCAAATGTCCTTCCTCTGATTCCACAGAAACAGTGATTTCAGATTGCTCAATCCAAAGAATGGTTTAACTCGATGTGTTGAATACACACATCACAAAACAGTTGCTCAGAAAGTTTCTCTACAGTTTTCATGGAAGAAGTTTCCTTCTTCACCACAGGCCTCCAGGCACCACTTCATATCACTTCACAGATTCCTCAAAGACAGAGTTTCCAAACTGGGCAATGTAGGGTAAGCTTTAACTCTGCGAAATGAATGCACATATCAGAGAGCAGTTTCTTGGAATGCTTCTTTCTGGGTGTTGGTTAAGGATATTTAAGTATTCGCCATAATCTTCAATGCACTCCAAAATATCACTTTTTTGGTTTTACAGGAACAGTGTTCAAACACTGTCTTATGAGAAAAGAGGTATTACTTCCTGAGTGGTATGCACACATCACAAAGCAGTTTCTCAGAATGCTTCTCTCCAATTTTTATCTGAAGATATTTCCTTTTTCACCATAGGCCTGAAGATGCTCCCGAATGTCCCTTTGCGGATCCGTCCATGACTGAGTTTCTAAACTGCGTAATATAAGGAAAGTTTTACCTATGTGAGATGAATAAACATAGCAAAAAGCAGATTCACAGAAAGCTTATTTTCAGTTTTTATCTGAAGATATTTCCTTTTTCACCATTGTCCTGAATGTGCTCCTGAATGTCCCTTTGCCGATCCGTCCATGAAAGAGTTTCCATGCTGCGTAATTTAAAGAAAGCTTTATCTATGTGAAATGAATACACATAGCACAGAACAGTTTCATGGAAAGCTTCTTTCCAGTTTTTGTCTGAGGCTATTTCCCTTTTCACCATAGGCGTCAATATGCTCCCAATATACCTTGGTAACTTTTTCTCCAAAAGGGTTTCCCTGATGCTGTATGAGAAGAGAGGTATAACACTGCGAGTGGAATGCACAAGTCACAAAGCAGTTCCTCTGAAAGTTTCTCTCCAGTTTCTATCTGAACATATTTCCTTTTTCACCATAAGCCTCAAAGCACTCCCGAATATCCCTTCGCACGCTAAACATAAACAGTGTTAGAAAACTGCTCAATGAAAAGAGAAGCTTAATGGAGTGTGTGGAATTCACACGACACCTAAAAGTTTCACAGAAACCCTCTTTCTGGTTTTTATCTGAGGATATTTCTTTCTCCATATTCTAAAGAGCATTACCAAATATCCTTCCTCAGATTCCACAGAAAGTGATTTCAAAACGCTCCAACTAAAGAATGGTTTAATTCTATGAGATGAATACACACATCACAAAGCAGTTGCTCAGAAAGCTTCTGGCCAGTTTTCATCGGAAGACGTTTCGTTGCCCAACTGAGGCCTCCGGGAGCCACTTAATATCCCTTCGCAGATTCCTCTAAGACAGAGGTTCCAAACTGGGCAATGTAGGAATAAGGTTTATCTCTGTGAAGCGAATGCACATAACAGACAGCAGTTTCTGGGAACGCTTCTTTCTGGGTTTTATGTGGGGATAATTCACTTTTTGCCATAGTCTTTTATGTGCTCTGAAATATCACTTTTTCGGTTTTACAGGAACAGTGTTCATACACTTCCTTATGAGAAAAGAGGTATAACACCCTGAGTGGAATGCACACATCACAAAGCAGTTTCTCAGAAAGCTTCTCTCCAATTTTTATCTGAAGATATTTCCTTTTTCATCATCATCGGCCTGAAGGTGCTCCTGAATGACCCTTCATGGATCTGTCCAAGACAGAGTTTCCAGGCCACGTAATGTAAACAGAATTTTATCTATGTGAGATGAATAAACATAGCAAAAAGCAGATTCACAGAAAGCTTCTTTCCAGTTTTTATCTGAAGATATTTCCTTTTTCACCATGGTCGTGAATGTGCACCCGAATGTCCCTTTGCGGATCTGTTCATGACAGAGTTTCCAAGCAGCAAAATGTAAAGAAAACTTTATCTATGTGACATGAATACATACATCACAGAGCAGTTTCCCAGAAAGCTTCTTTCTAGTTTTTGTCTGATGCTATTTCCTTTTTCACCATAGGTGTCATTGTACCCCCGAATATCCCTTGGTACCTTTTTCTCCAAAAGGGTTTCCCCGATGCTGTATGAGAAGAGAGTTACAACACGGTGAGCGGAATGCACACGTCACAAAGCAGTTCCTCGGAAAGCTTCTCTCCAGTTTCTATCTGAAGATATTACCTTTTTCACCGTAAGCCTCTAAGTGCTCCCGAATATCTCTTCACACGCTAAACATAAACAGTGTTATAAAACCGTTCAATGAAAAGAGAAAACTTACTGCACGAAAGGAATTCACATGACACATAGCAGTTTCACAGAAAGCGTCCTTCTTGTTTTTATCTGAGGATATTCCTTTCTCCATATTCTAAAGAGTGTTCCAAAATGTTTAGGAACATTTCCTCAGATTCCACAGAAACAGTGATTCCAAACTGCTCAATCCAAAGAATGATTTATCTCTATGAGATGAATACACACGTCACAAAGCAGTTGCTCAGAAAGCTTCTATCCAGCTTTCAATGGAAGATGTTTCCTTGCTCACCACAGGCCTCCAGAAGCCACTTAATATCCTTTCACAGATTCCTCAAAGACTGAGTTTCCAAACTGGGCAATGTAGAGTAAGCATTGACTCTGTGAAATGAATGTACATATCAGAGTGTAGTTTCTTGGAACGCTTCCTTCTGGATCTTATTTTAGGATATTTCAATTTTCGCCATAGTTTTCACTGTGCTCCGAAATATCACTTCTCGGTTTTACAGGAAGAGTGTTCAAACACTGCTTTATGAGAAAAGAGGTATAAATCCCTGAGTGGAATGCACACATCAGAAAGCAGTTTCTCAGAAAGTTTCTCTCCAGTTTTTATCTGAAGATATTTCCATTTTCACCATAGTCCTGAATGTGTTCCCAAATGTCCCTTTGCGGATCCGTCCATGACAGAGTTTCCAAGCTGCATAATGAGTAGAAAGCATTATCTATGTGAGATGAATAAACATAACAAAAAGAAGATTCACAGAAAACTTCTTTCTAGTTTTTATCTGAAGATATTTCCTTTTTCACCACAGTCCTGAATGTGCTCCCGAATGTCCATTCGTGGGTCCATCCATGACAGAGATTCCAAGCTGCAAAATGTAAAGAAAGCTTTATCTATGTGAAATGAATACACCTATCACAGAGCAGTTTCACAGAAAGCTTCTTTCCAGTTTTTGTCTGAGACTATTTCTCTTTTCACCACTTCCTCAATGCCAAATGACAAGACAGGTATAACACTGTGAGTGGAATGCACATGTCACCAAGCAATACCGCGGAAAGCTTCTCTCCAGTTTCTATTTGAACATATTTCCTTTTTCACCATAGGCCTCAAAGCGCTCCTGAATATCCCTTTGCATGCTAAACATAAACAGTGTTAGGAAAATGCTCAATGAAAAGAGAAGCTTAACTGAGCGAGAGGAATTCACACGACACATAGCAGTTTCACTGAAAGCTTCCTTCAGGTTTTTATCTGAGGATATTTCTTACTCCATATTCTAAAGAGCGTTCCAAATGTCCTTCTTCAGATTTCATAGAAACAGTGATTTCAAACTGCTCAATCCAACGAATGATTTAACTCTATGAGATGAATAACCACATCACAAAGCAGTTGCTCAGAAAGCTTCTATCCAGTTTTTGACGGAAGACATATCCTTGCTCACCACAGGCCTCCGGGCACCACCTACTATCCCTTCGTAGATTCTGCAGAGACAGAGTCTCCAAACTGGGCAATGTGGGGTCAGCTTTAATTCTGTGAAATGAATGCACATATCACAGAGTTGTTTCTTGGAACTCTTCTTTCTAGGTTTTATGTGGGGATATTTTGCTTTTCGCCGTAGTCTTCAATGCGTTCTGAAACAGCACTTTTTTGATTTTACAGGAACACTGTTCAAACAGTGCCTTATGACAAAACAGGACGTATAACTCCCTGAGTGGAATGCACACATCAAAAAGCAGTTTCTCAGAAAGCTTCTCTCCAGTATTTATCTCAAGATATTTCCTTTTTCACCATAGGCCTGAATGTGCCCCCAAATGTCCCTTCACAGATCCGTCCATGATGGAGTTTCCAAATGGCATAATATAAAGAAAGTTTTATCTATGTGAGGAGAATAAACGTATCTATCACAAAGCCATTTCACAGAAAGCTTCTTTCCAATTTTTGTCTGAGGCTATTTCCTATTTCACCATAGTCGTCCATATACTCCCGAATGTCCTTTGGTAGCTTTTTCTCCAAAGGGATTCCCAATCCTGTATGAAAAGGAAGGTATAACTCTGTGAGTGGAATGCCCATGTCACAAAGCAGTTCCTTGGAAAGCTTCTCTCCAGTTTCTATCTGAACATATTTCCTTTTTCACTATAAGCCTCAAAGCACTCCCGAATATCCCTTCGAAGACTAAACACAATGTTAGAATATTGCTCAATGAAAAGAGAAACTGAATTGTGTGAGTGGAATTCACATGACACAGAGCAGTTTCACAGAAAGCTTTCTTCTGGTTTTTATCTGAGGGTATTTCCTTTTCAGCACATTCTAATGAGCGTTCCCAAATGTCCTTTCTCAGGTTCCACAGAAACAGTGATTTCAAACTGCTCAATACAAAGAATCATTTAACTCTATGAGATGAATACACATATCACAAAGCAGTTGCTCAGAAAGCTTCTATCCAGTTTTCAACGGAAGACATTTCCTTGCTCACCACAGGCCTCCGGGTGCCACTTAATATCGCTTCACAGATTCTTCAAAGATGGAGTTTCCAATCTTGGGAAACCAAGATTCCCCAGTACTCTTTGAGAAGAAAGGTATAACTCTGTGAGTGGAATGCACACGTCACAAAGCAGTTCCTCGGAAAGTATATCTCCAGTTTTTATCTGAAGATATTTCCGTTCTCACCATAAGCCTCAAAGAGCTCCTGAATATCCATTCGCATGCTAAATATAAACAGTGATAGAATACTGTTTAACGAAAAGAGAAGCTGAAATGTGTGAGTGGCATTCACATGACACAGAGCAGTTTCACAGAAAGCTTCCTTCTGGTTTTTATCAGAGGGTATTTATTTTATAGCATACTCTAAACCTTCCTTCTGGTTTTTATCTGAGGATATTTCTTTCTTCATATTCTACAGACCGTTCCCAAATGTCCTTCCTCAGATTCCACACAAAGAGTGATTTCAAACCTCTCCAACCAAAGAATGGTGTAACTCTATGAGATGAATACACATGTCACAAAGCAGTTGCTCAGAAAGCTTCTATCCAGTTTTCAATGGAAGATATTTCCTTGCTTACCACAGGCCTCCAGGTGCCACTTAATATCCCTTCGCAGATTCCTCAAAGACAGAGTTTCCAAACTGGGCAATGTAGAGTAAGCTTTAACTCTGTGAAATGAATGCACATATCAGAGAAGAGTTTCTTGGAACGCTTCTTTCTAGGTTTTATTTGAGGATATTTCACTTTTTGCGATACTCTTCAATGCGCTCTGAAACAGCACTTTTTTGGTTTTACAGGAACAGTGTTCAAACACTGCCTTATGTGAAAAGAGATATTACTCACTGAGTGGAATGCACACATCACAAAGCAGTTTCTCAGAAAGCTTCTCTCCAGTATTTATCTCAAGATATTTCCTTTTTCACCATAGGCCTGAATGTGCCCCCAAATGTCCCTTCACAGATCCGTCCATGACGGAGTTTCCAAACTGGTTAATATAAAGAAAGTTTTATCTATGTGAGATGAATAAACATATCTATCACTAAGCAGTTTCACAGAAAGCTTCTTTCCAATTTTTGTCAGAGGATATTTCCTTTTTCACCATAGCCGTCCATAATCTCCTGAATGTCCCTTGGTAGCTTTCTCCAATAGGGATTCGACAATCCTCTATGAGAAGAAAGGTATCTGTCAGTGGAATGCACACGTCACAAAGCACATGCTCAGAAGACTTATTTGCATTTTCTATCTGAAGATATTTCTGTTTTCACCGTATGCCTCAAAGTGCTCCCGAATATCCCTTCGTAGTCTTAAAAACAGTCTTAGAACACTGTTCAATGAAAAGAGAAGCTGAACTGCGTGGGTGGACTTCACACGACACAGAGCAGTATCACAGAAAGCTTCCTTCTGGTTTTAATCTGAGGGTATTTCTTTTTCAGCATATTCTATAGATCGTTCCCAAATGTCCTTTCTCAGATTACACAGAAACAGTGATTTCAAACTGCTCAATACAAAGAATAATTTAACTCTATGAGATCAATACACACATCACAAAACAGTTGCTCAGAAAGCTTCTCTCTAGTTTTCAACAGAAAACTTTCCTTGCTCAACACAGGCCTCCGGGTGCCACTTAATATCGCTTCGCAGATTCCTCAAAGACAGAGTTTTCAAAGTGGTCAACATACACAAACCTTTACCTCTGTGAAATGAATGTACGCATCAGAGAACAGTTTCTTGGAACGCTTCTTTCTGGGTTTTATTTGAGGATATTTCACTTTTCGCTGTAGTCTTCAATGCGCTCTGAAATATCACATTTTCAGTTTTAGAGGAACAGTTTTCAAAACTGCCTTATGAGAAAAGAGGAAAACTCCCTGAGTGGAAGGCACACAACATGAAACAGTTTCTCAGAAAGTTTCTCTCCAGCTTTTATCTGACGATATTTCCTTTATAACCATAGGACTGAATGTGATCCCGAATATCCCTTCGTGGATCCATCCATGACTTAGTTTCCAAGCTGTGTAATGTAAAGAAAATTTATCTATGTGAGATGAAAAAACATAGCAAAAAGCGGATTCACAGAAAGCTTCTTCCCAGTTTTTATCTGAAGATATTTCCTTTTTCACCATAGTCCTGAATGTGCTCCAGAATGTCCCTTCGCGGATCCGTTCTTGAAAGAGTTTCCAAGCTGCGTAATGTAAAGAAAGCTTTATCCACGTGAGATGAATACACATATCACAGAATAGTTTCACAGAAAGCTTCTTTCCAGGTTTTGTCTGAGGTCATTTCCCTTTTCACCGTAGGTGTCAATATTCTCCTGAATATCCCTTGGTACCTTTTTCTCCAAAAGGGTTTTCCCATTGCTGTATGAGAAGAGAAGTATAACACTGTGAGTGGAATGCACACGTCTCAAAGCAGTTCCTCGGAAAGCTTCTCTCCAGTTTCTATCTGAACATATTTCCTTTTCCCCGTAAGCCTCAAAGCACTCCCGAATATCACATCAAAAGCTAAACATAAACAGTGTTAGAAAACTGCACAATGAAAAGAGAAGCTTAACTGAGTGAGAGGAATTCACATGACACATAGCAGTTTCACATAAAGCTTCCTTCTGGTTTTTTTCTGAGGATATTTCTTTCTCCATATTCTAAAGAGCATTCTCAAATGTCCTTCCTCAGATTCTGCAGAAACAGTGATTTCAAACTGATCAATCCAAAGAATGGTTTAACTCTATGAGATGAATACACACATCACAAAGCAGTTGCTCAGAAAGTTTCTCTCCAGTTTTCATCGGAAGACATTTCCTTGCTCACCACAGGCCTCCTGGCGCCAATTAATATCCCTGTGCAGATTCCTCAAAGACAGAGTTTCCAAACTGGGCAATGTAAACTAAGCTTTAACTCTGTGAAATGAATGCACATATCAGAGAGCAGTTTCTTGGAATACTTCTTTCTGGGTTTCATTTGAGGCTTTTTCACTTTTCGCCATAGACTACAATACGCTTCAAAATATCACTTTTTCGGATTTACAGGAACAGTGTTTAAACATTGCCTTATGAGAAAAGAGGTATAACTCTCTGAGTTGGATGCACACATCACAAAACAGTTTCTCAGAAAGCTTCTCTCCAGTTTTTATCTGAAGATATTTCCTTTTTCACCTTAGGCCTGAATTTTCTCCTGAATGTCCCTTCACGGATCCGTCCATAATGGAGTTTCCAAACTGCGTAATATAAAGAAAATTTTATCTATGTGAGATGAATAAAAATATCTATCATGAAGCAGTTTCACAGAAAGCTTCTTTCCAGTTTTTGTCTGAGGATATTTTCTTTTTCATCATTGCCGTCCATATGGTGAATGTCCCTTGGTAGCTTTTTCTCGAAAAGAGATTCCCCAATCCTCTAAGAGAAGAAAGTATAATTCTGTGAGTGGAATGCAGACGTCACAAAGAAGCTCCTCGGAAATCTTTTCTCCAGTTTTCTATCTGAAGATATTTCCGATCTTACCATAAGCCTCAAAGCGCACCCAAATATCCCTTCGCGGACTAAACAAAAACAGTGTTAGAATACTTCTGAATGAAAAAAGAAGCTTAACTGTGCCAAGTATAACTCCCTGAGTGGAATGCACACATCACAAAGCAGTTTCTCAGAAAGCTTCTCTCCGGTTTTTATCTGATGATATTACCTTTTTCACCATAGTCCTGACTGCGCTTCCGAATGTCCCTTCACGGATACATCCATGACAGAGCTTCCAAGCTGTGTAATATAAGAAAGCTTTATCTATATGAGATGAATACACATATCACAGAGTAGTTTCACAGAAACCTTCTTTCCAGTTTTTGTCTGAAGATATTTATTTTTTCACAATAGGACTGAATGTGCTCCCGAATGTCCCTTCCCGGATCTGTCCATGACAGAGGATCCAAGCTGCACAATATAAAGAAAGCTTTATCAATGTGAGATGAATACACATAGCACAGAGTAATTTCACAGAAAGCTTCTTTCCAGTGTTTGTCTGAGGCTATTTCCCTTTTCACCATAGGCGTCAATAGGCTTCCGGATATCACTTGGTACCTTTTTCTCCAAAAGACTTTCCCCAAACCTGTATGAGAAGAGAGGTATGACACTGTGAGTGGAATGCACACGTCACAAAGCAGATCCTCGGAAAGCTTCTCTCCAGTTTCTATCTGAACATATTTCCTTTTTCACCCTAAGCCTCAAAGTGTTCCCGAATATCCCTTCGCACATTAAACATTAACATTGTTAGAAAATGCTCAATGCAAAGAGACACTTAACTGAGCGAGAGGAATTCACATGACACATAGCAGTTTCACAGAAAGCTTCCTTCTGTTTTTTATCTGAGGATATTTCTTTCTCCATATTCTAAAGAGCGTTCCCAAATGTCCTTCATCAGATTCCACAGAAACAGTGATTTCAAGCTGCTCAATGCAAAGAATGATTTATCTCTATGAGATGAATACACACGTCACGAAGCAGTTGCTCAGAAAACTTCTCTCCAGTTTTCAATGGAAGACATTTTCCTGCTTACCACAGGACTCCGGCGCCAATAAATATCCCTTTGCAGATTTCTCAAAGACAGAGTTTCCAACCTGGGCAATGTAGACTAAGCTTTAACTCTGTGAAATGAATGTGCATATCAGAGAGCAGTTTCTTTGAATGCTTCTTTCTGGTTTTATCTGAGGATATTTCACTTTTCACCATAGTTTTCAATGCACTCCGAAATATCACTTTTCCGTTTTACAGGAACAGTGTTCAAATACTGCCTTGTGAGAGAAGAGGCGTAATTCACTGAATGGAATGCACACATCACAAAGCAGTTTCTCAGAAAGCTTCTCTCCAGTTTTTATCTCAAGATATTTCCTTTTTTACCATAGGCCTGAATATGCTCCCGAATGTCCCTTTGCAGATCCGTCCATGACGGAGTTTCCAAACTGGTTAATATAAAGAAAATTTTATCTATGTTAGATGAATAAACATATCTATCACAAAGTAGTTTCACAGAAAGCTTCTTTCCAGTTTTTGTCTGAATATATTTCCTTTTTCACCGTAGCCGTCCATAAGGTGAACATCCCTTGGTAGCTTTTTCTCCAAAGGGATTCCCCAATCCTCCATGAGAAGAAAGGTATAACTCTGTGAGGAGAATGCACACGTCACAAAGCAGCTCCTCAGTAAGATTCTCTCCTGTTTCTATCTGAAGATATTTACATTTTCAGCATAAGCCTCAAAGTGCTCACGAATATCCCTTCGCAGACTAAACAAAAACAGTGTTAGAATACTTCTCAAGGAAAAGAGAAGCTTAACTGTGGGAGTGGAATTCACACGACACAGAGCAGTTTCACAGAAAGCTTCCTTCTGGTTTTTATCAGAGGGTATTTTTTTTTTCAACATATTCTAAAGAGCCTTCCCAAATGTCCTTCCTCAGATTCCACAGAAACAGTGATTTCAAACTGCTCAATACAAATAATAGTTTAACTCTATGAGATGAATACACACATCACAAAGTAGTTGCTAAGAAATCTTCTCTCCAGATTTCATCGGAAGACAATTCCTTGCTCACCAGAGTCCTCCGGGCCACACTTAATATCCCTTCGCAGATTCCTCACAGACAGAGTTTCCAAACTGGGCAATGTAGAGTAAGCTTTAACTCTGTGAAATGAATTCACATATCAGAGAGCAGTTTCTTGGAACGCTTCTTTCTGAGTTTTATTTGAGGATATTTTACTTTTCACCATAGTCCTCACAGTGCTCCGAAATATCACTGTTTCGGTTTTACAGGAACCGTGTTCAAATACTACCTTATGAGAAAAGAGGTATAACTCCCAGAGTGGAATGCAGACATCACAAAGAAGTTTCTCAGAAGGCTTCTCTCCGGTTTTAATCTGAAGATATTTCCATTTTCCACATAGTCCTGAATGTGCTCCCGAATGTCCCTTCGCAGATCCGTCCATGACAGTTTCCAAACTGCATAATGTAAAGAAAGCTGTATCTATGTGAGAGGAAAAAATATAGCAAAAAGCAGATTCAAAGAAAGTTTCTTTCCAGTTTTTATGTGAAGATATTTCCTTTTTCAACCTAGTCCTGAATGTGCTCCCGAATGTATCTTCGTGGATCCGTCCATGACAGAGTTTCCATGCTGTGTAATTTAAAGAAAGCTTTATCTATGTGAGATGAATACACATAGCACAGAGCAGTTTCACAGAAAGCTTCTTTCCAGTTTTTGTCTGAGGTTATTTCCCTTTTCAACATAGGCATCAATATGGTCCCGGATATCCCTTGGTACCTTTTACTCCAAAAGGGTTTTCCAGATGCTATATGAGAAGAGAGATATAACACCGTGAGTGAAATGCACACGTCACAAAGCAGTTCATCGGAAAGCTGCTGTCCAGTTTCTATCTGAATATATTTCCTTCCTCACCATAAGCTTCAAAGCGCTCCTGAATATCCTTTCGCATGCTAAACATAAACAGTTTTAGAAAACTGCCCAATGAGAAGAGAACCTTAACTGAGTGAGAGGAATTCACACGACACTGAGCAGTTTCACAGAAAGCTTCCCTCTGTTTTTTATCTGAGGATATTTCTTTCTCCATATTCTAAAGAGCGTTCCCAAATGTCCTTCATCAGATTCCGCAGAAACGGTGATTTCAAACTGCTTAATAGAAAAAATGATTTAACTCTATGAGATGTATACACACATCACAAAGCAGTTGCTCAGAAATTTTATCTCCAGTTTTCATAGGAAGGCATTCCCTTGCTCACCACAGGCCTCCGGGCGCCACTTAATATCCCTTCGCAGATTCCTCAAAGACAGATTTTCCACACTAAGCAACATAGACAAAGCTTTAACTCTGTGAAATGAATGTACATATAGAGAGCAGTTTCTTACAATGCTTCTTTCTGGGTTTTATTTGAGGATATTTCACTTTTCACCATAGTCTTCAATGCGCTCTGAAATATCACTTTTTGGTTTTACAGGAAGAGTTTCCAAACACTGCCTTATGAGAAAAGAGGTACAACTCCCAGAGTGGAATGCCCACATCATAAAGCAGTTTTTCAGAAAGCTTCTCTCTAGTTTTTACCTCAAGATATTTCCTTTTTCACCATACCCTTGAAGGTGCTCCCGAATGGATCCGTCCATGACGCAGTTTTCAAACTGCGTAATATAAAGAAAGTTTTTTCTATGTGAGATGAATAAATATATTTATCACAAAGGAGTTTCACAGAAAACTTTTTTCCAATTTTTCTCTGTGGATATTTCCTTTTTCACCATAGCCATCTATATATTCCCGAATGTCCCTTGGTAGCTTTTTCTCCAAAAGGGATTCCTTGGTTGGTTATCCTTTTTCACCAACGTCCTGAATGTGCTCCTGAATGACCCTTCGTGGATCCATCCATGACGGAGTTTCCAAGCTGTGTAATGTAAACACAGCTTTATCTCTGTGAGATGAGTAAACATAGCAAAAAGCATATTCACAAAAAGCTTCTTTCCAGTTTTTATCTGAAGATGTTTCCTTTTTCACCATAGTCCTGAATGTGCTCCCGAATGTCCCTTCGCGGATCCTTCCATGACAGAGTTTCCAAGGTGCGTAATGTAAAGAAAGCTTTATCTATGTGAGATGAATACACATGTCACATAACAGTTTCACAGAAAGGGTTTCCCCAATGCTGTATGAGAAGAGATGTACAACACTGTGTGTGTAATGCAGAGGCTGCCTAAAGTAAACAAAGCTTTATCTATGTGACATGAATAAACATAACAAAAAGCAGATTCACAGATCTTCTTTCCAGTTTTTATCTGAACATATTTCCTTTATCACCATAGTCCTGAATGTGCTCCCGAATGTGCCTTCACAGATCCGTCCATGACAGAGTTTCCAAGCTGCGTAATGTAAAGAAAGCTTTATCTATGTGAGATGAATACACATATCACAGAGTAGTTTCAAGGAAAGCTTCTTTCCAGTTTTTGTCTGAGGCTACTTCCCTTTTCACCATGAGCATCAGTATGCCCCTGAATATCCCTTTTTACCTTTTTTTCCAAAAGGGTTTCCCCGATGCTGTATGTGAAGAGAGGTATAACACTGTGGGTGGAATGCACACATCACAAAGCAGTTCCTCAGAAAGCTTCTCTACAGTTGTTATCTGAAGACATTTCCTTTTTCAACATAGGCCTGAATGTGCTTCTAAATGTCCGTTCGTGGATCCGTCCCTGACGGAGTTTCCAAACTGCGAAATATAAAGAAAATTTTATCTACGTGTGATGAATAAACATATCTATCACAAAGCAGTTTCACAGAAACATCTTTCCAGTTTCTGTCTGAGGATATTTCCTTTTTCACCATAGCCATCCATATATTCCCAAATGTCCCTTGGTAGCTTTTTCTCCAAAAGGGATTCCCCAATCCTCTATGAGAAGAAAGGTATAAATATGGGATTGGAATGTACACGTCACAAAGAAACTCCTCGGATAGCTTCTCTCCAGTTTTACCTGAAGACATTTCCGTTTTCACCATAAGCCTCAAAGAGCTCCTGAATATCCCTTAGCAGACTAAACAAAAACAGTGTTTGAATACTGCTCAATGAAAAGGGAGGCTGAACTGTGCAAGTGGAATTCACACGACACATAGCAGTTTCACAGAAAGCATCTTTCTCGTTTTTACCTGAGGATATTTCTTTCTCCATATTCTAAAGAGTGTTCCCAAATGTCCTTCCTCAGATTCCACGGAAACAGTGATTTCAAACTGCTCAATCCAAAGAATGCTTTAACTCTATGAGATGAACACACACATCACAAAGCAGTTGCTCAGAAAGCTTCTCTCCAGTTTTCAACAGAAGACATTTCCTTGCTCACCACAGGCCTACGGGCGTCACTTACTATCCCTTCGAAGATCCCTGAAAGACAGAGTTTCCAAACTGGGCGAAGTAGAGTAAGATTTAACTCTGAAATTAATGCACATATCAGGGAGCAGTTTCTTGCAACGCTTCTTTTTGGGTTTTATTTGATTATATTTCACTTTTCGCCATAGTCTTCAAGGCACTCCAAAATATCACTTTTGCAGTTTTACAGAAACAGTGTTCAAACACTGCCTTATGAGAAAAGTGGTATAACTCCCTGAGTGGAATGCACACATCACAAAACAGATTCTCAGCAAGCTTCTCTCCAGTTTTTATCTGAAGATATTTCCTTTTTCACCATAAGCCTGAATGGGTGATCCCGAATATCCCTTCGTGGATCCGTCCATGATGGAATTTCCAATCTGCATAATGTAAAGAAAGCTTTATCTATGTGTGATGAATAAATATAACAGAAAACAGATTCACAGAAAGCTTCTTTCCAGTTTTTATCTGAAGATATTTCCTTTTTCACCATAGTCCTGAATGTGCTCCCAAATGTCCCTTTGCGGTTCTGTACATGACAGAGTTTTTAAGCCGTGTAATGTAAAGAAAGCTTTATATATGTGAGATAAGTACACATAGCACAGAGCAGTTTCACAGAAAGCTTCTTTCCAGTTTTTGCCGGAGGCTATTTCCCTTTTCACCATAGGCATCAGTGTGCTCGGATATTCCTTGGTACCTTTTCCTCCAAAAGGGTTTCCCCAATGCTGTGTGAGAAGACAGGTATAACACTGTGAGTGGAATGCACACGTCACAAAGTAGCTCCTCAGAAAGCTATTCTTCTGTTTCTATCTGAACATATTTCCCTTTTCACCGTGAGCCTCAAAGCACTCCCGAATATCCCTTCGTACGCTAAACATAAACAGTGTTAGAAAACTGCTCAATGAAAAGAGAAGCTTAGCTGTGCGAGTTGAATTCACACGACACAGAGCAGTTTCACAGAAAGCTTCCTTCTGGTTTTTATCTGAGGGTATTTCTTTTTCAGCATATTCTATAGACCGTTCCCAAATGTCCTTTAGCAGGTTCCACAGAAACAGTGATTTCAAACTGCTCAGTCAAAAGAATGATTTAACTCTATGAGATGAATACACACATCACAAAGCACTTGCTAGAAAACTTCTCTCCAGTTTTTAATGGAAGACATTTCCTGGTCACCATAGACCTCCGGGAGCCACGTAATATCCCTTCGCAGATTCCTCAAAGACAGAGTTTCCAAACTGGATAACGTAGAGTAAGCTTTAACTTTGTCATATGAGAGCACATATCGGAGAGCAGTTTCTTGGAACGATTCTTTCTGCGTTTCATTTGAGGATATTTCACTTTTCGCCATAGTCTTCAATGTGCTCTGAAATATCACTTTTTTGGTTTTACAGGAACAGTGTTCAAACACTGCCTTATGAGAAAAGAGGTATAACTCCCTGAGTGAAATGCACACATCACAAAGCAGTTTCTCAGAAGGCTTCTCTCCAGTTTTTATGTGAAGATATTTCCTTTTTCACCGTAGGCCTGAATGTGCTCCCGAATGTCCCTTCGTGGATCTATCCATGATGGAGTTTCCAAACTGTGTGATATAAAGAAAGCTTTATCTATGTGAGGTGAATAAACATATCTATCAAAAAGCAGTTTCACAGAAAGCTTCTTTCCAGTTTTTGTCTGAGGATATTTCCTGTTTTGCCATAGCCATCCTTATACACCTAAATGTCTCTTGGTAGCTTTTTCTTCAAAAGGGTTTCCCCAATCCTCTCTGAGAAGAAAGGTACAATTCTGTGAGTGGAATGCACACGTCACAAAGCAGCTCCTTGGAAACCTTCTCTCCAATTTCTATCAGAAGATATTGCCATTTTCACCATCAGCCTCAAAGCTTTCCCAAACATCCCTTCGCAGACGAAACAAAAACAGTGTCAGAATACTTCTCAATGAAAACAGAAACTTAACTGTGTGAGTGGAATTCACTAGACACAGAGCAGTTTCACAAAAAGCTTCCTGCTGGTTTTTATCTGAAGGTATTTCTTTTTCAGCATATTCTAAAGAGCATTCCCAAATGTCCTTTCTCAGGTTCCACAGAACCAGTGACTTCAAACTGCTCATTTGAAACAATGATTTAACTCTATGAGACGAATACACTCATAACAAAGCAGTTGCTCAGAAAGCTTCTCTCCAGTTTTCAACGGAATACGTTTCCTTGCTCAATACAGACCTCCAGGAGCCACTTAATATCCCTTCTCAGATTCCTCAAAGACAGAATTTCCAAACTGAGCAATGTAGAGTAAGCTTTAACTCTGTGAAATGAATGCACATATGAGAGAGCAGTTTCTTGGAAAGCTTCTTTCTGGGTTTTATTTGAGAATATTTCACTTTTCTCCATAGTCTTCAATGCATTCTGAAATATCACTTTTTGAGTTTTACAGGAACAGTGTTCAAACACTGTTTTATGAGAAAAATGCAATAACTCCCTGAGTGGAATGCCCACATCACAAAGCAGATCGTCAGAAAGCTTCTATCCAGTTTTTATCTGAAGATATTTCCTTTTTCACCATAGGCCTGAAGGTGCTCCCGAATGTCCCTTTGCGGATCCGTTCATGACAGAGTGTCCACGTTGTGTAATGTAAAGAAAGCTTTATCTATGTGAGATGAATAAACATAACAAAGAGCAGGTTCACAGAAAGCTTCCTTCCAGTGTTTATCCGAAGATATTTCTTTTTCACCGTAGTCCTGAATGTGCACCCAAAAGTCCCTTTGCGGATCCGTCCATGACAGATTTTAAAAGCTACGTAATGTAAAGAAAGCTTTATCTGTGTGAGATGAATTCACATATCACAAAGTAGTTTTTCAGAAGGCTTCTTTCTAGTTTTTATCTGAGGATATTTCGTTTTTCACCATAGACCTCAATGCACTCCCAAATACAACACGGCAAGTTCCACGAACACTGTGTTAGCAAACTGTTTCATGGAGAGAAAGGTGTAACTCTGTGAGATGACTTCACACATCACAAAGCAGTTTCTCAGAAAGCTTCTTTCTAGTTTTTATCTGAGGATATTTCCTTTGTCACCATAAGCTTCATGGCACTGAGAAATATCCCATTGCAGATTTCAGGAAACAGTGTTAGCAAGCTGATCATTGAAGAGAAATATGTAACTCTGAGACTTGCATTCACACATCACAATGCAGTTTCTCAGAACGCTTCTTTGTAGTTTTTATCTGAGAATATTTCCTTTTTCACCGTAGACCTCAATGTGCTCCCAAATATTACTATGCGGATTCCACGAAAAAAGTGTTAGCAAACTGCTTAATGAAGACAAAGGTGGAGCTCTGTGAGATGAACTCACACACCACAAAGTAGTTTCTGAGAAGGCTTCTTTCCAGGTTTCACCTGAGGATATTTCATTTTTCACCATGAGATTCAATAATACCCAAAATATCACTTCTCATATTCCACAAAAACAGTGCTAGCAAACGGCTCCATGAAATTCAGGTGTAACTCTGACTGTTGAATTCACACATCAGAGAGCAATTTCTCCCAAAGCTTCATTCTGGTTTTTATAAGAGGATACTTCCTTTGGCAGCAGAGTCTTCAAAGGGATCCGAAATATCAGTTCTGAGATTCCACAAAAACAGGGCTATCAAACAGCTCCACGAAAGACAGGTATATCTCTGTGAGTTGACTTCACACACCCCAAAGCAGTTTCTCAGAAAGCTTTTCGTTTCATCCGAGTTTATTTCTGGTCTCACAGCGCCCCCGTGTGTCTCATTGCAGATTCTGGGAAAACACTGTTAGCAAGCTTCTCAATGAAAACAATGCTGTAACTCTGTGAGCTGAATTCACCTACAACAAAGCAGTTTCTCGGAAGGCTTCTCAGCAGTTTTTATCTGAGGATATTTCCTTTTCCACCCTGGGATTCAATGATGTCCAAGATATCACTTCTGAGATTCCACAAAATCAGTGCTAGCAAACTCCTCCATGAAAGAGTGGTGTCACTGTGAAATGCATTCACACATCACAAACCAGTCTCTCAGAAAGCTTCACTCTCGTTTTTATCTGAGGATATTTCCTTTGTCTATAGCGTCTTCATAGCGATCCAAATTATCACTTCTCAGATTCCACAAAAACAGTGCTAGCAAACAACTCCTCAAAACACACGTTTAACTGTAAGAGATGCATTGTCACATCACAAAGCAGTTTCTCAGAAAGCTTCTTTCTCGTTTTTATCTGAGATTTCCTTTGTCATCGTAAGCTTCATTGTGCTAAGAAATATCACATTGCAGATTTCAAGAACACAGTGTTAGCAAACTGATCACTTAAAAAAAAGGTGTAACTGTCTGTGTTGCAGTCACACATCACAATGCAGTTTCTCAGAACGCTTCTTTCTCGTTTTTATTTGAAGATACTTCCTTTGTCAGTGTAGGCCTCAATGCGATCCAAAATATCCCTTTCAGATTCACCAAAAAAATGGTAAGAGACTGCTCCATGAAATCAAAGTATAACTCTGTGAGATGAATTCAGATATCAGAAAGCAGTTTCTCAGAAAGCGTCTTTCTAGTGTTTATCTGAGGATACTTCCTTTTTCACCATAGTCCTCAATGCGCTCCCAAATATCACTTTGCAGATTCCATGGAAACATGTTAGCAAACTGCTTCATTGAGAGAAAGATGTAACTCTGTGAGATGAATTCCCACATCACAGAAAAGTTTCTCAGAAAACATCTTTCTAGTTTTTATCTGAGGAGATTTCCTATGTCAACATAAGTTTCAAAGCAATCCAAAATATCGCCTCATAAATTCCCCAAAAACAGTGGTAACAGACAGCTCCATGAAGTGAAATTTTAACTCTGTAAGATGAATTCGCTCATCATGAAGCAGTTTCTCAGAAAGCTTCTTTCTAGTTTTTATCTGAGGATATGTCCTTTTTCACCATAGGCCTCAAAGTGTTCTCAAATATCACTTTGCAGATTCCACAAAAACTGTGTAAGCAAACTACTTCATTGAGAGAAAGGTACAACTCTGTGAGATTAATTCACACGTCACAAAGAAGTTTCTCAGAAAGATTTTTCTCGTTTTTATCTGAGGATATTTTATTAGTCAAAGTAGGTTTCAATGCGATCCACAGTATGGCTTCACAAATTCCCCAGAAATAGTGGCAACAGACTGCTCCATGAAACGAAAGTGTAACTCTGTGAGAAGAATTCACACATCAAATAGCAGTTTCTCAGAAAGCTTCTTTCTGGTTTTTATCTGAGGATATTTCATTTTACACCATAGGCCTCAAAGCGCTCCCAAATATCAGTTTTCAGATTCCATGAAAACAGTGTTAGCAAAGTGCTTCATGAAGAGAAATGTGTAACTCTCTGAGATGAATTCACACGTCACAAAGAAGCTTCTCACATAGCTTTTTTTTCGTTTTTATTTGAGGATATTTCCTTTGTCAATGTGGGCTTCAATGCGATCCAAAATATCCCTTCTCAGATTCCCCTAAAACAGTGGCAGCAGACTGCCCCATGAAGTGAAATTTTACCTCTGTGAGATGAATTCACACATCACAAAGCAGTCTCTCAGAAAGCTTCTTTCTAGTTTTTATCTGAGGATATTTCCTTTTTCACCATAGGCCTCAAAGTATTCCCAAATATCACTTTACAGATTCCAGGAAAACTGTGTTAGCAAACTGCTTCATGAAGAGAAACGATTATCTCTATCAGATGAATTCACACATCACAAAGTAGTTTCTCAGAAAGCTTCTTTCTAGTTTTTATCTGAAGTAATTCCTTTTTCACCATAGGACTCAATGTGCTCCCAAATACAACTTGGCAGATTCCACGAAAACGGTGTTAGCAAGCTGCTTCGTGGAGGGAAATGTGTAACTCTGCAAGATGAATACACATACCACAAAGCAATTTCTCAGAATGCTTCTTTCTAGTTTTTATCTGAGGATATTTTCTTTGTCACCATAAGCTTCATGGTGCTGAGGAATATCCCACTGCAGATTTCAAGAAAACAGTGTTAGCAAGCTGATAAATGAAAAGAAATTAGTAACTCTGTGACTTGCATTCACACATCACAATGCAGTTTCTCAGAATGCTTCTTTGCAGTTTTTATCTCAGAATATTTTGTCTTTCACCATAGACCTCAATGCGCTCCCAAATATCACTATGCGGATTCCACGAAAAGAGTGTTAGCAAACTGCTTCATGAAGAGAAAGGTGTAGATCTGTGAGATGAATTCACACACCACAAAGCAGTTTCTGAGAAGGATTCTCTCCCGGTTTTATCTGAGGATATTTCATTTTTCACCATGGGATTCAATGATATCCAAAATATCACCTCTGAGATTCCATAGAAAAAGTGCTAGCAAACTCCTACACGAAAGAGTGGTGTAAGCTGTGAGATGAATTCACACATCATAAAGCAGTTTCTCAGAAAGCTTCTTTCTAGTTTTTGCCTGAGGATATTTCCTTGGTCTGTAGAGTCTTCATAGCAATCCAAAGTATCACTTCTCAGATTCCACAAAAACAGTGCTAGCGAACGGCTCCATGAAATACAGGTGTAACTCTGTGAGATGAATTCACACATCTCAAAGCAGTTTCTCAGAAAGTTTCTTTCTGGTTATTTTCTGAGGATATTTCCTTTTTCACCATAGGCCTCAAAGCTCTTCCAAATATCACTTTGCAGATTCCACAAAAACAGCTTCATGAAGAGAAATGTGTAAGTCTGTGAGATGAATTCACACAACACAATGAAGTTTCTCAGAAAGCTTCTTTCTCGTTTTTATTTGAGGATATTTCCTTTGTCAGTGTAGGCTTTGATGTGATCCAAAATATTCCTTCTCAGATTCCCCAAAATCGGTGGTAACAGACTGCTCAATGAAGTGAAATTTTAACTCTGTGAGAAGAATTCACACATCATAAAACAGTTTCTCAGAAAGCTTCTTTCCCGTTTTTATTGAGGACATTTCCTTTTTCTTCTTAGGCTTCAATTCATTCCCAAATACCACTTTACGGATTCCACGAAAACTGTGTTAGCGAGCTACTGCATGAAGAGAAAGGTTTAACTCGGTGAGATGAATTCACACATCACAAATTACTTTCTCAGAAAGCTTCCTTCTAGTCTCTATCTGAGGATATTTCCTTTTTCACCATAGGCCTAAATGCACTCCCAAATACAACTTGGCAGATTCCACGAAAATGGTGTTACCAAACTGCTTTATGGATATATTTCACAGAGTTAAAATTTCACTTCATGGAGCAGTCTGCTACCTCTGTTTCTGATGCATTTGTGACAATATATTTTGGATCACATTTAAACCATTGTTGACAAAGGAAATATCCTCAGATAAAAGCTAGAAATTCGTTATATAAGGAAACTTTAATCTATGTGAGATGAATAATATATCACAAAGCAGTTTCACAGAAAGCTTCTTTCCAGTTTTTGTCTGAGGATGTTTCCTTTTTCACCATAGCCGTCCATATAATTCTAAATGTCCCTTGGTAGCTTTTTCTCCAAAAGGGATTCCCCAATCCTCTAAGAGAAGAAAGGCATAACTCTGTGAGTGGAATGCACACGTCATAAAGCAGCTCCTCGGAAAGCTTTTCTCCAGTTTCCATCTGAAGTTATTTCCATATTCACCATATTCCTCAAAGCGCTCCTGAATACCCCTTCGCAGACTAAACAAAAACAGTGTTAGCAAACTGCTCAATGAAAAGAGAGGCTGAACTGTGAGAGTGGAATTCACACGACACAGAGCAGTTTAAAAGAAAGCTTCCTTCTGGTTTTTAGCTGAAGGTACTTTTTTTTTCAGCATATTCTAAAGGGTGTACCCAAATGTACTTTCTCAGGTTACACAAAAACAGTGATTTCAAACTGCTCAATCCAAAGAATGGTTTACCTCTATGAGATGAATACACACATCACAAAGCAGTTGCTCAGAAATCTTCTCTCCAGTTTTCAACAGAAGACATTTCCTTGTTCACCACCAGCCTCCGGACACTACTTAATATCCCTTCCCAGATTTCTCAAAGACAGAGTTTCCAAACTGGGCAATGTAGAGAAAGCTTTACCACTTTGAGATGAATGCACATATCACAGAGCAGTTTCATTTTTCACCATAGTCTTCATTGCACTACAAATATCCCTTTTTCGGTTTTACAAGAACAGTGTTCAAACACTGCATTATGAGAAAAGAGGTATAACTCCCTGAGTGCAATGCACATATCACAAAGCAGTTTCTCAGAAAGCTTCTCTCCAGTTTTTATCTGAAGATATTTCCTTTTTCATCGTAGGCCTCTATGTGCTCCCAAATATCCCTTCGCGGATCCGTCCATGACAGAGTTTCCAAACTGTGTAATATAAAGAAAGTTGCATCTATGTGAGATGAATAAACATATCCATCACAAAGCAGTTTCACAGAAAGCTTCTTTCCAGTTTTTGTCTGAGGATATTTCCTTTTTCATCCATATACTCCCGAATATCCCTTGGTAGCTTTTCCTCCAAAAGTGATTCCGCAGTTCTCTATGAGAAGAAAGGTATAACTCTGTGAGTGGAATGCACGTGTGACAAAGCAGTTCCTCGGAAAGCTTCTCTCCAGTTTCTATCTGAACGTATTTCCTTTTTCACCATAAGCCTCAAAGCACTCCCGAATATCCATTCGCAGGCTAAACATAAACAATGTTAGAAAAATGCTCAATGAGAGGAGAAGCTTAACTGAGCAAGAGGAATTCACATGACATATAGCCGTTTCACAGAAAGCTTCCTTTTGGTTTTTATCTGAGGATATTTCTTTCTCCATATTCTAAAGAGCATTCCCAAATGTCCTTCCTCAGATTAAACAGAAACAGTGATTTCAAACTACTCAATCCAAAGAATGGTTTAACTCTATGAGATGAATACACACATCACAAAGCAGTTACCCAGAAAGCTTCTCTCCAGTTTTCAACGGAATACTTTTTTTTTGCTCACCACAGGCCTCCGGGTGCCACTGAATATCCCTTCGCAGATTCCTGAAAGACAGAGTTTCCAAACTGGGCAACATAGTGTAACCTTTAACTCTGTGAAATGAACGCACATATCAGAGAGCAGTTTCTTGGAACACTTCTTTCTGGGTTTTATTTGATTATGTTTCACTTTTCACCATAGTCTTCAAGTCACTCTGAAATATCGCTTTTTCAGTTTTACAGGAACCGTGTTCAAACACTGCCTTAGGAGAAAAGAGGTATAACTCCCTCAGTGGAATGCACACATCAGAAAGCAGTTTCTCAGAAAGCTTCTCTCCAGTTTTTATCTGAAGGTATTCCCTTTTTCACTACAGGCCTGAATGTGATCCGAATATCTCTTAATGGATCAGTCCATGACGGAGTTTCCAAGCTGTGTAATGTAAAGAACGCTTTATCTATGTGCGATGAATAAACATAGCAAAAAGCAGATTCTTATAAAGCTACTTTCCACTTTTTATCTGAAGATATTTCCTTTTTCAATATAGTCCTGAATGTACTCCCGAATGTTACTTCGTGGATCCTTCCATGACAGAGTTTCCAAGCTGCATAATGTAAAGAAAGCTTTATCTATGTGAGATGAGTACACATAGCACAGAGCAGTTTCACAGAAAGCTTCTTTCCAGTTTTTGTCTGAGGCTATTTCCCTTTTCACCATAGGCGTCAATATGCTCCCGGATATTGCTTGGTAACTATTTCTCCAAAAGGGTTTCCCTGATGCTGTATGAGAAGAGAGGTATAACACTGTGAGTGGAATGCACAGGTCACAAAGCAGTTCCTCAGAAAGTGCTCCCGAATGTCCCTTTTTGGATCCATCCATGACGGAGTTTCCAAACTGCGTAATGGAAAGAAAGTTTTATCTATGTGAGATGACTAAGTATATCTATCACAAAGTAGTTTCACAGAAAGCTTCTTTCCAGTTTTTGTCTGAGGATATTTGCTTTTTCACCATAGCCGTCCATATAATTCCTAATGTCCCTTGGTAGCTTTCTCTCGAAAAGGGATTCCCCAATCCTCTATGAGAAAAAAGGTATAACTGTGTGAGTGGACTGCACACGTTACAAAGCAGCTCCTTGGAAAGCTTCTCTCTAGTTTCTATCTGAAGATGTTTCCATTTTCACCATAAGCCTCAAAGTGCTCCTGAATATCCCTTCGCAAACTAAACAAAAATGGTGTTAGAATACTGCTCAATGAAAAGAGAAGCTCAACAGTGCGAGTGGAATTCACGTGACACAGAGCAGTTTCACAGGCGGCTTCCTTCTGGTTTGTATCTGAGGGTATTTCTTTTTCAGCATATTCTAGAGAGCGTTTCCAATCTTCCTTTCTCAGGTTCCACAGAAACAGTGATTTCAAACTGCTTAATCCAAAGAGTGATTTAACTCTATGAGATGAATACACACATCAGAAAGCAGTTGCTCAAAAAGCTTCTCTCCAGTTTTCATCAGAAGACATTTCCTTGCTCACCACAGGCCTCCTGGCGCCCCTTAGTGTCCCCTCTCAGATTCCTCAAAGACAGAGTTTCCAAACTGGGCAATGTAGAGTAAGGTTTAACTCTGTGAAATGAATGCACATGTCAGAGAGCAGTTTCTTGGAATGCTTCTTTCTAGATTTCATTTGAGGCTTTTTCACTTTTCACCATAGTCTTCAATGCGCTCCGAAATATCACATTTTCGGTTTTACTGGAACAGTGTTCAAACACTGCCTTATGAGAAAAGAGATATAACTCCCTGAGTGGAAAGCACACATCACAAAGCAGTTTCTCACATAGCTTCTCTCCAGTTTTTATTTGAAGATATTTCCTTTATCAGCATAAGCCTGAAGGTGCTCCTGAACGTCCCTTCACGTAACTGTCCATGACAGAGTTTCCAAGCTACCTAATATTAACAGAACGTTATCTATGTGTGGTGAATAAACATAGCAAAAAGCAGATTCACAGAAAGCTTCTCTACAGTTTTTATCTGAAGATATTTAAATTTTCACCATAGGCCTGAACGTTCTCCTGAATTTCCCCCCACGGATCTGTCCATGATGATATTTCCAAACTGTGTAATATAAAGAAAGTTTTATCTATGTGAGATGAATAAACATATCTATCACAAAACAGTTTCACAGAGAGCTCTTTTCCAGTTTTTGTCTGAGGATATTTCCTTTTTCACCATAGCCGTCCATATACTCCTGAACGTCTCTTGGTAGCTTTTTCTGCAAAAGAGATTCCCAATCCTCTTTGAAAAGAAAGGTATAACTCAGGGAGTGGAATGCACACGTCACAAAGCAGCTCCTCGGAAACTTTCTCTCCAGTTTCTATCAGGAGATATTGCCGTTTTCACCATCGGCCTCAAAGCGCTCCCGAATATCCTTTCACAGGCTAAACAAAAACAGTGTTAGAATACTTCTCAATGAAAAGAGAAGCTTAACAGTGTGAGTGGAATTCACGCTACACAGAGCAGTTTCACAGAAAGCTTCCTTCGGGTTTTTATCTGAGGGTATTTCTTTTTCAGCATTTTCTAAAGAGCGTTCCAGAATGTCCTTTCTCAGGTTCCGCAGAAACAGTGATTTCAAACTGCTCCATGCAAGGAATGATTTAACTCTATGAGATGAATACACACATCACAAAGAAATTGCTCAGAAATCTTCTCTCCAGTTTTCACGGAAGACATTTCCTTGCTCACCACAGACCTCCGGGAGCCACTTAATATCCCTTCGCAGATTCCTCAAAGACAGAGTTTCCAAATTGGGCAATGTAGAGTAATCTTTAACTCTGTGAAATGAATGCACATATCAGAGAGCAGTTTCTTGGTATGCCTCTTTTAGGCTTTTATTTGAGGATATTTCACTTGTTGCTATAGTCTTCAATACGCTCCAAAATATCACTTTTTTGGTTTTACAAGAAAAGTTTTCAAACACTGCCTTATGAGGAAAGAGGTACAACTCCGAGTGGAATGCACACATCACAAAGCAGTTTCTCAGAAAGCTTCTCTCCTGTTTTTATCAGAAGATATTTAATTTTTCACCACAGTCCTGAATGTGCTCCTGAATGTCCCTTCACAGATCCATCCATGACGAAGTTTCCAAGTTACGTAATGTGAAGAAAACTTTATCTATGTGAGATGAATAAACATAGCAAAAAGGAGATTCACAGAAAGCTTCTTTCCAGTGTTTATCCCGAAGATATTTCCTTTTTCATCAGAGTCTTAAATGTTCACCCGAATGTCCCTTCGTGGATCCGTCCATGACAGAGTTTCAAGGCTGTGTAATGTAAAGAAAGCTTTATCTATGTGAGATGAATACACATAGCACAGAGCAGTTTCGCAGAAAGCTTCTTTCCAGTTTTTGTCTGAGGGTTTTTCCCTTTTCACCATGGCCATCAATATGCTCCCGAATATCACTTGGTACCTTTTACTCCAAAAGTGTTTCCCCAATGCTGTATGAGAAGAGAGATATAACACTGTGAGTGAAATGCATATGTTAAAAAGCAGTTACTCGGAAAGCTTCCCTCCATTTTCTATCTCAGCATAATTCCTTTTTTTCTTTCTTTATTTTTTATTATTATTATACTTTAAGTTCTAGGGTACATGTGCATAATGCAGTAGGTTTGTTACATATGTATACTTGTGCTATATTATGTGTGTTGCACCTATCAACTCGCTAGCACTCCATCAACTTCCGTCATTTATATCAGGTAACTCCCAATGCAATCCCTCCTCCCTCCCATGATAGGCCCGTGATGTTCCCTTCCCAGTCCAAGTGATCTCATTATGTTCAGTTCCCACCTATGAGTGAGAACATGCGGTGTTTGGTTTTGTGTTCTGTGGGATAGTTTACAGAATGATGGATTTCCAGCTGCATCCATGTTCCCTACAGTGACACAGACTCATCCTTTTTATGGCTGCATAGTATTCCCATGGTGTATATAAAGCACATTTTCTTAATCCAGTCTGTCACTGGATGGACATTGCTGACCGCGGGTCTTTACATTGTGAATAGTGCCGCAATAAACATATGTGTGCATGTGTCTTTATAGCAGCATGATTTATAATCCTTTGGGTATATACCCAGTAATGGGATGGCTGGGTCATATGGTACATCTAGTTCTAGATCCTTGAGGAATCGCCATACTGTTTCCATAATGGTTGAACTAGTTTACAATCCCACCAACAGTGTAAAAGTGTTCCTATTTTTATGAAAGCCTCAAAGGGTTACCAAACATCCTTTTGCACGCTAAACATAAACAGGGTTAGAAAACTGCTCAATGAAAAGAGATGCTTAACTGAGTGAGAGGAATTTAGATGACACATAGCAGTTTCACAGAAAGCATCTTTCTCGTTTTTACCTGAGGATATTTCTTTCTCCATATTCTAAAGAGTGTTCCCAAATGTCCTTCCTCAGATTCCACGGAAACAGTGATTTCAAACTGCTGAATCCAAAGAATGCTTTAACTCTATGAGATGAACACACACATCACAAAGCAGTTGCTCAGAAAGCTTCTCTCCAGTTTTCATCAGAAGACGTTTCCTTGCTCACCACAGGCCTCTGGGCGCCACTTAATATCCCTTCGCAGATTCCTCAAAGACAGAGTTTGAAAACTGGGTAATGTAGAGTAAACTTTAACTCTGTGAAATGAATGCACATATCAGAGAGCAGTTTCTTTGAACGCTTCTGTCTGGGTTTTATTTGAGGATATTTCACTGTTTCCCATAGTCTTCAATGCACTCCAAAATATCACTTTTTCTGTTTTACAAGAAGAGTGTTCAAACACTGCCTTATGAGAAAAGAGATATAACTCCCTGAGTGGAATGCACACATCACAAAGCAGGTTCTCAGAAAGCTTCTCTCCAGTTTTTATCTGAAGATAATTTCCTTTTTCACCATAGGCCTGACTGTGATCCTGAATGTCCCTTCACGGATCTTTCCATGACGAAGTTTGAAACTGCGTAATATAAAGAAAGTTTTACCTATGTGAGATGAATAAACATATCTAACACAAAGCACTTTCAGAGAAAGCTTCTTTCCAGTTTTTGTCTGAGGATATTCCCTTTTTCACCATAGTCATCCATATACACCCGAAAGGCCCTTGGTAGCTTTTTCTCTAAAAGGGATTCCCCAATCCTCTATGAGAAGAAAGGTATAACTCTGTGAGTGGATTGCGCACATCACAAAGCAGCTCTTCAGAAAGCTTCTCTCATGTTTCTATCTGAAGGTACTTCCGTTTTCAACATAAGCCTTAAAGGGCTCCCAAATAACCCTTCGCACACTACAGAAAAACAGTGTTAGAATACTGCTCAATGAAAAGAGAAGCTTAACTGTGTGAGTGCAATTCACATGACACAGAGCAGTTTCACAGAAAGCTTTCTTCTGATTTTTATATTAGGGTATATCTTTTTTGCATTTTCTAAAGAGCCTTCCCAAATGTCCTTTCTCAGATTAAACAGAAACAGTGATTTCAAACTGCTCAATCCAAAGAATGATTTAACTGTATGAGATGAATACACACATCAGAAAGCAGTTGCTCATAAAGCTTCTCTCCAGTTTTCACGGAAGACATTTCCTTGCTCAACACAGGCCTCCGGCGCCACTGAATATCCCTTTGCAGATTCCTCAAAGATAGAGTTTCCAACCTGGGCAACGTAGAGTAAGATTTAACTCTGTGAAATGAAGGCACATAACAGAGAGCAGTTCCTTGGAACACTTCTTTCTGGGTTTTATTTGAGGATATTTCACTTTTCGCCGTAGTCTTCAATGTGGTCCGAAATATCACTTTCACGGTTTCACAGGAACGGTGTTCAAAACAGCCTTATGAGAAAAGAAGTATAACTTCCTGAATGGAATGCACACATCACAAAGCAGTTTCTCAGAAAGCTTCTCTCTCCGGTTTTTATCTGAAGATATTTTCTTCTTCACCATAGTACTGAATGTGCTCCAGAATGTCCCGTCGCGGATCCATCCATGACAGAGTTTCAAATCTCTGTAATGTAAAGAAAGCTTTATCTATGTGAGATGAATACATATAGCACAGAACAGTTTCACAGAAAACTTGTTTCCAGTATTTCTCTGAGGCTATTTCCCTTGTCACCATAAGAGTCAATATGCTCCCGGATATACCTTGGTACCTTTTTATCCAAAAAGGTTTCCCCGATGCTGTATGAGAAGAGAGCTATAACACTCTGAGTGGAATGCACACGTCACAAAGCAGTTCCTCAGAAAGCTTCTCTCGTTTCTATCTGAATATATTTCCTTTTTCACCGTAAGCCTCAAAGCGCTCCCAAATATCCCTTCACACGCTAAACATAAACAGTGTTAGAAAACTGCTCAATGAAAAGAGAAGTTTAACTGAGTGAGAGGAATTCAAACGACTCATAGCAGTTTCACAGAGAGCTTCCTTCTGGTTTTTATCTGAGGGTATTTCTTTTTCAGTATATTCTAAAGAGTGTTCCCAAATGTCTGTTCTCAGACTCCACAGAAACAGTTATTTCAAACTGCTCAATACAAAGAATGATTTAACTGTATGAGATGAATACACACATCACAAAGCAGTTGCTCAGAAAACTTCTCTGCAGTTTTCAACGGAAGATATTTCGTTGCTCATCACAGGCCTCCGGGCGCCACTAAATATCCCTTCGCAGATTCCTCAAAGACAGAGTTTACAAACTGTGAATTATAGAGTAAGCTTTAACTCTTTGAAACGAATGCACATATCAGAGAGCAGTTTCTTGGAATGCTTCTTTCTGGGTTTTATATGAGGATATTATTTCACTTTTTCTTTTTTTTTAATTTATTGCCATATTATTATACTTCTTTTAAGTTGTAGGGTACATGTGCATAACATGCAGGTTTGTTACATATGTATACTTGTGCTATGTTGGTCTGTTGCACCCATCAACCTGTCATTTATATCAGGTATAACTC